>NW_027530512.1:1492093-1518400 GCF_008692635.1 Crocuta crocuta | reverse complement strand
CCAAATGCCTTGCTTCCTCCTGCCCGGTCCTCTTCACATGGGCTTGACCTTTACATACATGTCACTTCCTGTCCTTGATGTCTCTTCTCCTGCCCTTTCACCATGCCTGCCGCCCTCAATGCCCCCTGAAGACCCACTTCTCAGAAGGAAAGGATGACTGTCTTGTGCAAGGAAAACAAGCCTCCCCCGTTTGCCCCACCTCTCCTCCCTTCTGTTCTAAGCCCTGCTGCCTTCAACTCTGTGCGTTGCATGAATCCCTGTGTCCTTTACCCATGGGTATGGCTTCAGCATGGCATCCTCCCACGTACACGCTCTCCTACGGGCTGAGGTGCATTTGTGCTTCTTTTGCCCAAGGAGATCAACCTGTGGTAGCCGCAGCACGTATGCAAAGTCACTAGAGTCATGGCAGCAGCCCCTGGGTCCAGCGAGGCTGTGACGGTGACAGCTCCGAAGCCGTAGCCAGATCCTCCCGGGTCAGTGTCATTGTTCCAAAGCCCCTTTGCAGTGCCCCATGCCGGGCTGGTTGGGCTTTGGCTGCAGAAGCCAAGGCTGTGAGAGTGCTTGGCTCCTCCCAGCTCCCCGAGCTGTGCTCCTCTGCCCTGCACAAACCCCCCTCTTCAACCTCCTTTGTGATGTGAGGGGCGCTGGCTCCCTTTCTCCATGCCTGGCTCGGGGCTAAGCGCGCACCGTGTTGTATCTCATTAATCCATGCCAGAGCCTTATGGATATTTTTAGCCACATTTTACAGATAAGAAAAATGAGACTCAGAGAAAATAACTTGCCCAAGATTACATAGCTAAAGCGGCAGGGGCCAGATTTTAACCCACGCGTTCTTAACCACAGAGCTCTATTGCCTCGTTCAGTCCCTGTGGGTCAGTCAGCCGACCATCCTCAGGGACCCCTGACTCTTCATGGAGTTCTCCTTAAATACTTGAGAATACCCCCTACCACCACGGTTTATGCCTGTGAGGCCTGAGCCAAATCTGAGTCTACCAACCTCCATCAAAGAACGGACTCTTACCGGAAACAGAAAAACTGGGAAGTGGATAATAACCCACTTTACTCTTTTCTTCGATAAGTATTTAAGCGAGAGTTTTCCATGTTCCCTGTCCCTGTTTGAGGTCCCAAGTGAAATCAACAAAAAGTCCCGCCCTAATGGAGCATGCGGTTTTATATATTACATAGTACGGCATAGAGAGACAGGTGCTGAGAAGAAAGATAAACCTGGGCGGAAGGAGCAGGTGTCCTCGGTAGGTGTGGAGGCTGCCTCTCTGCCCAGATGAGGAATGGCCTGAGGCCTCTACTTCCTGCGGCATCAGCCTTGTCCCAGGGCAGAGCATGGTGGTGAGGCTGTGAGTGTTTCAGGGGACAGAGGGCTAAGAGGCCGGGCCTCCCCACTTCTGCCAGTGGTGACGCAGAAGCCTAGATCAAGGAAGGGGCAGGCCATCTGGGGCACTAGGTCCTGGTGCACAGAGAGGCCTTGCTGAACATGACAGCGTGTATAGATTCTCTCCCATTACCAGTGAGTCAAGGAGCCCTTTACCAAATCTGGATCCTGGGCTAGCTCTCTTCAGGCTTACCCCCTCCTCCCTGACCCTGCCCCTACTTCCTCTAATTAGTTTCGCCTAAAACTATGCAGGATAATTCTACTTAACCCTAAACATTATAATTATAAAGATAACTATGTTAGCCCAAAGAGTCATATACGGCATGTCAAAATCAAATACAAATAATTTTAAAACATTGTGGTAGGAGGAAGAAGGAAATGAACATTTATCAACGGCATCCTAAGTACCAGTTCCTCTATACCTATTATCTCATTTAAAACAACCCTCACTGCAAATTTAAACCCATCCTCACTGCAGATTTGTGACCTAGACATTGTTGTCCCCATTCTTTAAGTTAAAAGGGGGGAAAAAGAGATTTTAAAGGGTAAAGTAACTTTACCAAAGTTGCATAAATAACAAGGCTGGATTTTTAACCCAGATGTGTCTGACCCCAGAATGCTATTTCTGTTTCTCCATCAAGCACCAGCTTGGCCTTTTATATGGAGAGAGTAATCTTGGGTGAACTACTTAGTCACCTGTTGCCTCAGTTTCCCATCTGTAAAATGGGTATGAGACTGAGCGCTAACTTACTCATCGACCTCATGGTTCTATGCTGGTGGTCACATGAGCTCATGAATAAACAAGACATTGGGAACTTTAAAGCACTGCAGATATACAGTGTTAATCCTCACCTTGAATGTAAGTCATTGTGGCTTTTCTGCTGTCTAACCTTCTTGGTATCCAGGGGCACATTTCAACCCAGGCTATCTTACTATATTTTCCACACTGCTGTTCAGATGGGCTCATCTCGGATGGCTGGTTCTACACTGGATCCTCTTTGTTGGTCTCTTTGCAGCATTAAGTCCTTCCTCTTCCCCAGCTGCCCCTCAGACATGCTCCTTACTGCTGAGTTGCAGGTAATCTATAGTGGTCTTCCTTCCAGGACCCCAGGAAAACAGCCCATATACACTCCTTTCCAGGAGGCGATGCTAAATGTGTACCAACTGGTTGTCCAAGAGTCGTACTGACATTAATGTTGGTTGACGATTTCATTTACAATAATAAGACAACAGTAAAACAACAAAGACGTATTTCTGAACTTCACTCTTGGGTCAACAACGGGAGCAACTGCTGAAGTGGGTTGTTATTTCTGGATCCTGGAAGAATATTACCTCGATTCCTTGTATTACTCACAATGTCACTGCTACAGACACAACACACTTTTATACGTTACCTACCTTGTTAGTATTTTCCGTATCACTTTCTTAAATCTAGACAATCAACAAAACAACAAAGCAAGCCCTGATTTGTAGAGTTGGCCAATTTCTGTGGTGTAAATTTTCTCACCATGGCCAATTCCAAACTTCCTACGGTGAGGTGACCAAACGTGGAGTTGGGGAGAGATGAACAGCAGCAAACCGCTGTATGGTATTCCCACCATATGGATGTAAGACATACATAAACCAAAAGCATAGACAATAGTAAACTGAAGTAAAATAATTAGGATGAGGTCTGTTTCTAGTATTTATTACTTTTGTTTTTAATATAATGTATCCAATTATAAGTTTATATGATTTAATTTTCATAATGGCTCTGTTTAACAACTGGCTCACAAAATTCCTGAAAATTTAACCACCAGCCAATGCCAGCCAGATCCAGCATGCCACCGCCTCTTCCTATTAGCCCCCACAGGCATCATGCCATCTGATGGTCACACCCTTTGTTAAATAGCGCCAGCTAGTCCAGGTCCACCTGAATCAAGAGAACAGTATTCAGTATTGAGCTTCTCCAAATAAGCAAGGTCGACGGCTTCAGCCCAGTGGAGTGACTTAATGATCTGTTTCCTTCAATAAACTGTGATTTCTGAATTTAATTCAGATACCTGAGTGTCCTTGTAAGCTGAGAGTGAGGTCCAAAGGCATCCATGATGTAATATACTAGGTTTATTCTTGGCAAGAAAATGACTTTGTGAGAAATGGATTTTCTTAGGCCGATTTTAGGAAGCTCGGGGTGTTTTTTTAAGAGTTAAGCCAAGACAAAAAATAACCCTTGCAACACATCACTGCACAGCTGGTCAGCCTGGGAGAAACTATTCTGGGATATCCAAGCTCAGGTGCCTCTTTAAACTCCAGGAAAACTGGAATCAGGATGTGGGGTTTCTATTCCTGTCTGTGTCAAAGGCTTACTATGTTATCCCTGGCCAGTTGGTTCCCTGGCGGGTGCCTCAGTTTACCCTGCCACAAAATCCAGTCAACTGCTTTTGCCAAGGACATTAGACTTGAGCTATGTAAGAAAGATAGTTACTAGGGTTTGCTGGGGGGGTTGGAGTGTCCACTTGAGGTGTCTTTAATCCGTGCAGACTCTAGGAAAAGCTAAGTTTTAGGTCACCTTTTCTAGGGAGTGACAAATGGGCAAAGCTTCACAGAGAGCAGGAGGAAGACGAATAGAGGGAGGGTAAAGGAGGACGGGGTCTCCAAGCAACATCAGGGAAGATGTTGGGTCAAGGGCTAGAGTAAACTGCATTCAGTGTTCACATCTCTGGGGCAGCGTGTGAGCAGAGAATGAACTAGTTACAGAAGAAAAGGCAGGCAAGAGGGGGTTAGTGGTGCCTTTGTCTGGTTTTGATGAGCGTTTCCTGATTAGGAAAGGAACGTGATCAAAGTTAGGATTCTGGGACCCATGTGGAAGATGACTAGGGACTTGGCAAACTTGGAGGCAACACTAGCCTCAGAAATATCCCTGGAGACTGCGTCCCGGGCTGCTGTATAAAGGGCCTCTGTCTCCGTCATGGGGAGTTCTCATGGAGCAAGCCTCTCTCTTCTGTTTAAAGCTTACGTGGCCTTTTGAACGAAGAAGCATCACTGTGGATACTTCTTTACACTTCCCTCCCGTGTCTTGGACTCTGTCATCTCACTTTTGCTGCCAGCCACCTATGGGGAGGAGACACTATCCTAATTTTCACAGGAGAGCAACAGCAACTTACAGGTGTTAAATGACTTTTCCCAGATCCCAACTGAGGCTCAAGCTCATCATTTGGCCACAAATCATGTACCTCATCTACACCAATCTGTCTCCATGAAACCTGACTAGCTGGTTTGTTTTTCCCATCCACGGGCCAGACACTTTTTGAAATGAAAAGCTGTTTTGATCTCTAGAAAAACTAAAAAGCCAGTTCCAGTTGTTGAACACTACAAGCTGGAGAGAGTCCCTTCCAAAAGTTCTATGGGAAGCCCAAGGATTCTCAATTCCAAAGCCAGCCAATATTTGGATTTCCTCTATAAAGAGACAGTCCCTCCCCGTTTAGAACATACCCTTCCTCATTAGGCTAGTTCTATGTTTTGTAATAACTTTTGCTTACACCACAGAATTATCATAGACTATGGAAACACACAGGCCTTGGGGGACAAAAAAGGTCCAGAGGCCCCTGGAAGTCATTATTCCTTCCTTTAGCAATTGCTGAGTTAAGCACCAAAAATATGGTTCCCATCTTGCTCCCCTCTCCAAACACACACACACACACACACACACACACACACACGCACACACACACACACACGATCTGCTGGACATATGTTCAGAAGAAAGCCAGGGACGTGGGGGGTGGGAGAAGAAGATTCACATGTCGTGAGTCAAGAGCTTAAGCATTTGAAAAGAAAAAGTGGGAGAGGGCGGGGAGTTTGCAGCCCCAGAAATGGAATATCCAAAGGATTTATTGCCTTTGAGTATCTCACAAGGCATTTTTTTATATAAAAATCTGTAGCTTATGGCTTTTGTTGGGGGTGGGGGGTATAGGGCAGTAAACAAGAGCTCTGAAAGGGGAAGGAAACCAGGAGAAAGCCAGCTCCATTAGTCACGCAGCTGCATATCCTGTCAGAAAGGACCCCAGTTGAGTAATCGCCCAAAATATGCCTGTTATTTTTTTCTGTCAGAAAAAAATGGGGCTTGCCAAAATGTACTGTAAAAAAGAAAAAAAAAATCTGGTCTGTCAGCCCCAGAGGGGGAAAGGACAAGAAAGAAGAAACAGGCGTAACTTCTCAGCACTCTGGGACTGTCTCCCAACTCATCCTTAAAAGAAAACGCCTTCACACGCCTCACAGCCGTGGAGCCTGGCTGGGGGAAAGCTAGCTCTGTGAGCTGTTCCAGGCCTCAGGGTCCCTGTCATTCGTGGAGCGGAGAGCTGGGAAAGAGGAGGGGCTGTGGGAGAGGGTGGCTGGAGGACAAGGCAAATGAAGAGAAAGGGGACCGGAATATTGAACAAGTCCTGATGGACTTTAAGTGGGTGAGCTAATTGTCCCTTAGGGAACCAGTGCTGTGAGGCAGCGGGAGACCAGCCAGCGGCTGAGCACACTTGGTCAGCTTTTCTGACGGCCTCAGCAAAACCACCCTCGTCCCCGGCCTCGGGCTGTTTGGGCCACAGCTTGAATGACGAGGGTTTGTGCGGAAAGGACGGCTGAGCCTGGGGAGGTCTGAAGAACAGGGGCTGGGGCAGGACCGGAGCTGCCTACAGTCTCCGGTGTTGTCCTGGATTAGCGTTCCAGAAGTGAGGCACGGCAAACAAAGGTGTCCTGAAGCCTGGTTCAGTCGCTGCCTCTGTCCCACGCTCTCAGGACCAGGCCACAAAGGACGGCCAATCCAAGTACAGAGCACTCATGGAAAGACAATATCCCTCCTGCTCACAGTTCTGATCCAGCCCATGGGGAAGGACACTTTCCCAACCCAGTTGACAAACACGTAGCAAGAAGCCTTCTCCTTGGGAAAGAGAACAGAGCCCTAAGGAGAGGAACGAGGCAGATGCACTGTCCCTTTTGCTCTGGGCTCTCTGGAGCCTGTCCTAGAGGAGAGGGCCCAGCCCTGCCTCGGCTCCAAGGGCCAGGCTGCAAGAAGACCCTTTCCAGGAGCACCTCTAGTGACCAGAGTCCTAACATTTGGCTGTTTGGCAATTCTAGGCCAAGGGAACCCCAGCCCCGAGGACCAAGTCGATCCCTGCTGATTGTTTCAGGAAGGGCCTTCTCGGCTCTTCAAGGCCTTTGAGCCCTGACGATCATGTCAGAGGCACAGTCTCAAAGCCAGTCCTGGGCTTCAAGACTCAGTCCTGTCCACTGCTTCCCCTGGGAGAGGCACTTGACACCTGAAGCCATCCCCAGGCTTAAAAAGAAACAATCATGGCTTCCTGCACACAACCGCCCGTGAGGTGGAAGGGGAGATCCACTTCCTGGCCTCGTTGCTGATTGACTGCGGAATATCAGGCACCTTGAAGGAACTCTCTGTGACGATTGTCCCTTCTCTGTAAGATGTATCAACTATGGATCAGAGCCTCTATATGCCTGCAACGTACAAGGTCCTGGGACTACTTCAAAGGCAAATAACACAGATATAGTCCCTTTCTCCACACAAAACCTGGGTAACCACTCCCATACCTTCTGCAGCACAAGATTTGTGTTTCCTGAAGCCAGCTCCTCAGGTGGGCGAGTCTGGTGGTTGGAGGATGTGATAGGAGCAAATACAAAAAAATAAACACACACGTGGTGATTTAAAAAAAACAAAAAACAAAAAACAAAGGGGCCTGGGTGGCTCAGTCGGTTAAGGTCCGACTTCAGCTCAGGTCATGATCCCGCGGTCTGTGAGTTCGAGCCGCGCGTCTGGCTCTGCGCTGACAGCTCAGATTCTGTGTCTCCCTCTCTCTCTGCCCCTCTCCCGCTTGCACTCTGTCTCTCTCTCAAAAATAAATAAACATTTTAAAAAAATTTTTTTAAAGAAACAAAAACAACCAAATCCTAATACTAGCATTTCTAAAATGCTTGTAGATAGAGGACAGCGCCTTAACCACCTGAACATAATGAAAATTCTACCAGAGCTTCTGGGATTCGCCTGCAGCATATTCCAGCTCACTGGGAAACGTGAAGGACCAAGACCACCTTATGATGCACAAACTGTATTAATGTCAGTGTCATCTAGTCATCTAGCTCACGGAAGCCCCCACAGAATGTCATCCAGCTCACGGAAGCCCCCAGGTACGGGACTGACCCGCGGGGACTCTCCTTCCTCATTTCCGCTCTAGTTGCAGGACATATGAGGGTCGTTTCTTCCTCAGGGCTCAGCCTCTTCTCAAGGCCAAGGACTTCATATAAGCCATGAGTTGAAATCAAAACTGTCAACATCAACACAAGCCCGTTGACAAATGTTCTGAGGCTGACAGGAGTGATGTTATTATCCCCCAAATCGCAGGTGAGCAAGATGTCTGGAGAGGCCCACCCCCACACGGATTTCCCTTTGCGGCGGCAGTGACATCTGAGTCACCGAGTGTGGGGCCACCATCTAGCTTCGCCCCCTCCCCTTCCTGTGCGCCAGGAGGGGGTTGGGAGCAGGTCCTCACAACAGAGAAGGCTCCACTTCCTCTGAGTTCCTGACAACATTTCTCGGCTCTGTCAGGCTTCGCACGTCTGCGGTCACCAGGCACCCAGGTGACGGTGTCTTTCTCAGCCCCTGTTTTCCCTCACTAGCTCTTTGATGTTTCTAAGCTGACGAGGTCAGCATCTTCCAGGCCTTGGAGAATACATCTGCCAAGTACATCTTCCAAACAGCTGATTAAGGTGCCATGCAGTCTGCGGTCAAAGGGGAGTCCAGGGGGCCTGCTGAAATTGGCCATCGGGTCTGCCCCTGTCCCCGGGAGCTCCACACTCTGGCAGCAAAAAGCCTTCAACACAAGGATGCAGAGGGGAGAGCCGAGAGAAAACTCTAATACCCGACAAACTGCATCGCCAATGAGGTGAGAGATGGCCGGGCTCCTTCCATCCCTCATGCTGGGAAGACACAAGAATGAGAGCAAGTCTCACAAGGCCCTCAAAGTTCACCCACAAGCCTGCTACTTGGTGCCCTCAGCTCGGACACAGGGGGGTGATGGAATGATAGCCTCTGAGTGTGTGAAGAGTCAGTGGCCTGACAAAGCACTTACTGACCAAGAAAAAATTAACTTCAGGTGCAGCAGGAAAGGTCTGGTACCAAGAATGTCTGGGGTTTTGAGACACTGGAAAAGATTGCCTAATAATGTAATGGGCTCCCTTCCCTGGAAATATCTGAAAATAGGATAAGTACTCTCCAGTCCCGGGTAGGTCAGCATCGCCCTGAAGTAAGGGGATGGTCACATCGACCCGTGGAGAGAGCTTGCAGGGAACTTGGAGTCTATGAGACGGTACATTTATACATGAAGAAAAAACTGGTGTATTGTGGTAAAATATGCATAACATTAAATTTACTCATTTTAACCATTTCTGAGTGTGCAGTTCAATGGCATCAGGCACACTTACAGTGCTGTGCAGCCATCACCGCCGTCCATCTGCAGAACTTTTCATCTTCTCAAGCTGAAGCTCTGTGCTCGTTAACTACCAAGTCCCCATTCTCTCTCGCCAGCCTCTGGCAGCCACATTCTACTTTCTGTCTTTACGAATTTGACTATGGTATATACCTCCTATCAGTGGAACCGCACAAAATTTCTCTTTATTGTGTGACTGACTTATTTCACTTAGCATAATGTCCTCAAGGTTCATCCATGCTATAGTATAGTCATAATTTAATTCCTTTTGAAGTTTGAACCATATATATATATATACATGCACACACACATGACACACATGAGTTACCCCCCCTTATGCACAGGGTATACATTCCAAGGCCTCCAGTGCATGCCTGAAACCATGGAACACACACACACACACACACACACACACACACACACACGACATTTTCCTTAGAGGCGCCTGGGTGGATAAATGTCCAACTCTTGATTTTGGCTCAGGTCATGATCTCAAGTTATGAGATTGAGCCCCATTTTGGGCTCCCCACTGGCCATGGAGCCTGCTTAAGATTCTCTCTCTCCCTTTCCCTCTGCCCTTCTCCCCCTCTCCCTCAAGAATAGATGGATAGATAGATAGATAGATACATAGGTACATAGATAGATAGATCATGTTGTTCTTTATATATACATACCTACGATGAAGTTTAATTTACAAATTACAGGTAGTAAAAGATTAGTAGCAACAAAAATTAAAATAGAACAATGATAACAATATACTGTCATAAACTATATCTGGCTGTGGTGACTCTCTCAAAATCTCTTACCGCCCAGTACTCACCCTTCTTCTTGTGATGATGTGAGATGACAAAAATGCCTGTGTGATGAGATGAAGTGAGGAAAATGACCTAGGCCTTGTGACGCAGTGTTAGGCCACTACCGACACTCTGAAGGAACATCAGGAGTATCATCTGTTTCCAGACAACGGGCCACAGACAACTGAAACCATGAAAAACAAAATGGCAGCTAAGGGAGACGACTGTACCACATTTCATCTCCTCACCTGCCGATGGGCATTTGGGTCGTTTCCACTTTTTGGCTATTTTGAATAATGTTACTCTGAACACGGGTATACAAATATCTGTTCAAGTCCCTGCTTGACAGGTCTTTTGGGTATATCCCCAGGAATAGAATTACACAAAGAAAACACTTTTTTTAATGTTCATTTATTTATTTTTTGGGAGAGAGAGACTGAGCTTATGAGCAGGGGAGGGGCAAAGAGAGAGGGAGACAGAGAATCCCAAGTAGGCTCTGGGTTGTGAGTACAGAGCCCAACAGGCGCTTGAACTGTTAGATCATGACCTGAGCCAAAATCAAGAGTTAGATGCCCAACCAATTGTGCCACCCAGGCGCCCCTAGGGAAAAATGTGATATCTATATGATATATATATATATATATATACACACACACATAACATATATAATATATATGTATATAATATATAATGTATTACATATCATGTATAATGTTTATTTATTTATTTTGAGGGAGAGAGAGAGAGAGATTTAGAGCATAATCGGGGAGGGGCAGAGAGAGAGAGAGAGAGAGAGAGAGAGAATCCTAAGCAGGCTCTGCTCTGCCAGGGCAGAACCCAACATGGGGCTCAAACTCACAAACTATGAGATCATGACTTGAGCCAAAATCAAAAGTCAGACACTTAACCAACTAAGCCACCCAGGTGCCTCCCAAGAAAAATCTTCAAGAGAGAAAAGTATTGTGCTCCAAGGGAAAAGACATCAGGGCACTCACATTACGATCCTGTATGGAGAGCAAACACTTTAAAACATTGAGTAAGGCTTAGGCAAGAGGACTAAGGAAGCATGGAAGACACTAGCAGGCTCCTAGGTCAATCAGGGAAGACTTCACACAGGAGACGAAATTTGGGCCAGATTCTGACCAAGGACCAGGAGTTTGCCTGGCAGAAAATGGACAAAAGCATAAACATAACCAAAAAAAACCACACCTCTTAAAAAAAAACAAAGAGTAGACAAATGCTAAATGAACATGTCCTTTGTTTCAGCAACTGCACTGGTAGGAATCTCCCTGCAGATGGACTCATACACGTATACCCCAGGCATATGTCCAAAGATCCTCACTACAGCAATGTTTGTAAGTTTATTAACCAGAAGCAGCCTCCGAGCCCATTACTAGGAGGCTGGTTAATACACCATGGTGCAGCCATACTGCAAATTAATATGCAACCATTAAAAAGAACAAAGGGGTTCTCCATGTGCTGATGTGGCAAGAATTCCAGACTGTTTTTTAATTAAGAAAAAAAAAAAAGATGTCCGTATATGCCCAAATTCTTTCCCTGGAAGGATCCACAAGAAACTTTAATAATTATTACCTTTGGGAGGAACAACTGTGGTTTGAGGAAGAAAAACTTAAGTTTCATGTTATACCTTCTAGTTTTTCTTTTTTAGCCATGTGCACTTATTGCATTTTAAAAAATGTTAACAGGACTCTCGGGGTGATAGGATTATGGGCCATTTTTATTCTTTATGCTTTCCTTATTTAAAACATTTTAAAGAGGAAAGCAGCTATTTTTCTGGAATGGTTTAGTCTCAATGGCTCCTCAACGCAAGAGGATGGAGTAGATACTTAAAGGGCCAGGCTTCTTAAAGAGTTTCTCTTAGAAGTTTGCCGGGATTCCTTTCAAGACCAAATGGTGTCCTCACATTCTGGAGAGGGAGACTGAGGGGCAGTGATAAGAGAAATAGATCAGAAGTTTAGCACAAGGAAAGCAGGGGTTCAGAGCAGTTCCCCGAATGCATGCTAAGTCATCTCGGGGACGTAGGGGGTCGCCCCCTCTTCTGCACGGTCTGCACCCCTCAGGGTACCCAGGGCTCGGAGACAGAGACCCAGCCACACAGGGTTAACGCTGGTGCTTTGCTTCACTGAGCGTGGTGGAGAAGGAGAGCAGGGGGCGAGAGCAGAGGGGCCCAGCCCCACCCGGCTCCAGGCAGCATTAATAAAATGCAGGTGTTTTTACAGTTGCGTTACAGAGCAGGGAAGAGTCTCAAGTGCAGCAAGCACATAGAAGCATAGAAACAAGAGCCGAGTGTGGTGGGGAAAAATGTGCCTGCGAATAATGAGAAAGCGTTTTTGGAAAGAGGGCTGGCTTTGGGGTTAAGAGGAATGCAGCAGTTTCTGGCACAGGCTTACCCAATAACTGTGTGTGTGTGTGTGTGTGTGTGTGTGTAGGTACACAGGCTCCTGTCTCATGCACACACAAAGGCAGGCACACACACACCACTACAACCACCACCACCACCGATCTTTTTCCCAGCAGCACCTCAGACAATATGAATTTGGCCTTTGACCAGGGATTGGTCCTGACCCAGGAAAGGCCACTGTGGTCTGCCTTTCCTCTCCTGTCTTCCTTGTTTCTGCACCCACGTACCTCCTCTTTTCCCGTCATCTTTCCCTTTGTCTGTGGGGCAGACCATATCTCCAGTTGTCTCCCCGAATTTTTTAATCCCCCTTGGCTCTGCTTCCAAGCAGGCATTTTGTGAGCCTGACTCTCCACCCGCCTTTCCCAAGCCCCTCCTTCCTTGCAGTTGAGGAGGAAGAGAGAACAAAAGGGTGCCTCTGCCCTGGAGTTCTAGAAGGCTGTGGCTTGTGTATTCCAGCTCCTGCTGCTTTAACCCTGGTGAAATGCTCCAGAGTCACTTAATTTAATCTGGAGACTAAAGGTGATTAGTCCCGAGAGAGGCATGATACAGTGGCAGAGGGAAGCCTCCCTCCTCTTGGCCGTGCCAAGGGCTGGACACGAACTTGGAGGTGAGCAGAAGCTCACCGGAGCCCAGCGGGCTGGCCCTTTGCCCCTTCGCCCTCGCATCCTTCAGGGTGGGGAGTGGCAGACAGAAAAACCCCTGCTTTGCTCTTCCCTTACAGGGGCTCCCAGCCGGCCCTAAGTTAAAAGAGTTTAACGTGAGTCATTTCTGTGATTTAGTTAGCTGACTCCTTGTCTGAGACCTGCTGCGGGCCTACGGTCGTTCGCATGCTGTTCGAACACAGGAAGAGGCTTTGGGAGACCCTGAGCCCCCCTGAGGCCCCGCTTGGCCCAAGGCGGGCTGGCGTCTGAGCGGGAGGGGTGCTTAGGAGTAAAACTCCTCCAAACGGATGTGGGTTCTGGATTGCCACAACGAGGAAGGGATGGGGGAGACGTGCTGGGGACTCAGCAAAGGCCTCTGACCCTGGCTGAGCACCTATGCAGAAACCCCCGAGCCCGCTGAACCAGGACCTGCGTGGGCAGTGCTCCGTAAATGCATCCCCCAGAACTCAGCACCCCAAGCTCAGAGGCGGAAAGGGTGTCAACAAAAGCCTCCCAGCCGACGTCCACCCTGGCCTGTCTGAAAAGGGAGGACCAAGCTCTGAAGGGCCAGGGTTTTACTTTTTTGGTTCCCAACCTGCCCCACTCCCCCCTTCAAAAACAACGCGCCACGAAAAGTTACAGACCCAGCGGAGCAGGGGCGGAAAGGCCACAAGCCACTTGTCTCCCACTCTTCCCAGCCACAGCCCACGGCAGTGGCCATTTGGAGGAGGCAGGACTGAGTGGCCACCAGCCGTGGGCGCTGCATCTCAGAAGCCTTAGGGGATCCCGCCAGGGAGTCACCAGGCTGCTTTTCCCGGCCTCAGGCCGGAGAGTCCTGCCTGACGCGAACAGGTCGTGGACTCATCACTGGTGGGGATAGCGGCGGGAACCACCTGAAACCCAGGCGGCAGGGTCACACGGCCCCGGCACCAGTGGCCTCAGGGCCTCTCCTCCTTCAGCCTTTCCTCCCTGGGGGAGTGCCACGTGTCCCCAGAGCCCCAGCCCTGCCTGAAAATTGCAGGGAGCCCTCAGGCCGCCCTGGGCAGATGTTTCCGGTGAAGGGCCCTGACCAGGGCCCCCAGAGGCAACGGCAGGGAAGCCACGCGGCCTGGGTCCTGGAGGGGCTGCAGCCCCCAGCCCTGCGACAGCGGGAGCTGCCCAGGGAGGGAGACACACACTCCCTCAAGCTTTCAGCTTCTTTCAGGAAATTGCCAAGCTGGCCCTTGGCTTTCTCCTCGGTGGCGCCCCGACTCCGTTTCCATAGCAACCGCCTCCGCATCCTCGGGAGCCTCTCCCGGGCATGCCCGCCCCTCCTCTCCACCGCTCCCCCCGCCCCCACACCCCGCGTCTCATCTGTCTGGGTGGGAACCGGGATTAGAGTTTGTCGGGGACAGAGATGCTTTTCCCAGGGCCGCTGCGCCTCCGTGATCTCTTTGCGGCAGCTCGGCCCCTGCCCCGGGCCTTTCAAGTGCCCCAGACTTAATGACTGGCCCTGGGTTTCCTCCTCTTCCCTTTCTCGGCCTCCAATAAAGTTGGAGAATTAACCCAGGTTTTAAGTGCCCCGTTTCCAAGCTGCATATCAAAGGGGGCTTCCCCAAGCTGCTTCTGCATTTCAAAGGGGCTGATTTATCGCTTTCACTTAAACCGGCACATTTTGGGGGAAGAGTTTTACCCAGAGGTCAAACTCTGGAAAAACAAATGGACCCCCGCTCGCCCCCTCCTGGGGTGCTGTAGGCTATTAGTATATAAACTGCTGGGGGGCGGGGCGGGGGCAGGTGAGGAAACAGGCTGCTGGCACTCCTCGGCAGTGTGGGGCCGAGGTCCCTCAGGGGCCTGGGCCCGAATCCCTCAGGTTCCCAGAAGGCCCTGTCGTGAGGAAAAGGGGGAATGGTCCAGAACCTTTACTGGCACCACAGTGTCCTAAAGTCTATTCCTACTCCTCTGCCTACGGCCCCGTGACCTCTCTGGTAGTTAGTACTTCCGAGCTACTCTGTCGTCCACCAAGATCCTGGCCCCTGGGCTTCCTTGATTCATTTCCTTTTTCCAACTCTCCCTCTGAATCTTAACAGGCATCGAATATTCAGCTGCTGCAGACCTGAGCCTCTGAGCCACCCGCACTCTGGTTCCCTCCCTCCCTCCCAGTGAAACCTCGCCAACACCTTCCCGTCCCGCTTCCAGCCCCAGGCATTCATTCCCCAGCACCCCAGCCCTGCCACCACCCCCAAGTCCCTTCCTGCCCAACCTCANGATCCCGCCCCCCCCCCAACCTCCCTCCCCTTCCTGTCTGTGCTTGCTGCAAGCCTGGACATCCTCTCCAATCTCACTCCAGAGAGTAAGGTCCTTCCTCCGATTCAACGCACACCAGAGTCCCGGGCTTTCTTGGGCAGTAAGACCCCAGGAAATGTACAAGTCTTGCGTTGAACTGACCAGCAGAGCTACAAGCAAGCAGTGAGGAAGAAGTGCCTGGAGGATGCGGGCGGGTGGCACAGCATCTTGAGAAACTTCTCTGCCCTGAGGGCAGGGGGAGGAGAAGCAGTGCCTGAAGCAGCCTCCCACTGAGAGGACACCCCAGCAAGGTCCCCAGAAGCAGCTTTCCCCATGAAGGTGACATCTCTGTTTCCTTTTCTCAAGCTGCCACTAGTTCATTCATTCATTTACTCACTCACAGGACGGTTTGCTGAGCGCCTTCTAGTGCCCGATGCAGCAGGAGCTCCTGCGGGGAGAATTCCTCTGACGGGGGAGTCAGACCGTAGGGCCAACGATTAATTATAGTGCCACAAGGTCCACCATCTCCCCGGTGAGGCTGGGATCCTGAGGCTGCCTAACCCTGCCTGTGGGGATCCAGGGAAGACTCCAGACAGGGAGATTTGATTTGGGTTTGAAAGACAACTAGCTTATCAGAGAGTGTGTTTCAGGCTGAGGGAACAGCAGGTGCAAAGGCACGGAGGCGCCCAAGCCCAGTGCTGGCGCCACGTGAGGTGGGTGAGAATGGCCAGCACATGAGAATGTGGAGGGAGGCCTTGGGAGACCAGCCCGGGAGGGCAGGGGGCAAGGCTGTGGATGCCACGCCAAGGAACCTGCGAGTTGTGGCCGGGTTGCCGAGGACGCAGCCAAGAGGGGCAGAAGAAGGAAGGGAGCAATGTAGGAGAAGAGAGCATAAGGCTGTGTTCTAAATCACACCCTCCTGGTGACCCTCGCCGCTAGCTTCTTTGTGTGGCGACCTGTGCTCAGACCCTGCCTTTGTTTACCCCACCCACCAGGAAGCACTGAGTCAGATAGGCTTCTCTCCCAGAGGCCTTGCTCAGAAAGTCCCCATTTCTCCAGCCCCTCGGATTCGCTGAGCAGCATCCGTACAACTCATGAATGGAAGCATCTCTTTCCCAGAAAAGAGGTGAGGGAGGCAGGTAATGTTTGGGGCAAACTACCCAGGGCTTGGCAATGACTGCAGACAGGGGGTGGGAGGGAGGGCACCGCAGAGCAGCCTTGAGAATCCTACGGAAGGAGCTCCCTGGAAGGGGTGGGATTAGGGTCTCTAAGTCCCTTCCAGCGCTCATACCTGGTTATGCGCGGGCTGGTGCCCCAAAGCAGGGAAGCCTGCCTACCCTATCAGTGTTTCAGCCTCCTACTGCAGTGGTGCAAACCTCCCAGCCCAGGTCCAGCCTGTGGACCAGATGAGGCCGCCCCCATGTCTGTAGCCCGTGTCATCTAGAGGGAGTCCAGGCTCTCTGTGGAGCAAACTGTCCTGGGCGTGGGGCTTCTGAGGTCTCAGAATGAGATGGGTAGCGAAACAAAGACCCAGGAGTGAAGTAATCTGTCATTTGCCCATTTCACGTGACCACAACAGGCTTCAGGCAATAGATATGTTCCCCAGCAGCTGTCTGGGAGCTAAAATGGCACAATTCTAGTAATAATTTTAGATGTCGCAGGAGGGGTCTGTCTTCGTACGGTGTTTTTCATACAATCTAGATAATTTGGATAATTTGCATGTATCTTGGGTTTGTTTAAAGCTGGGCACTGTTCCTTCCTTTTTTTTTTTAAGTCTGTTTGTTTGTTTGTTTGTTTGTTGAAAGAGAGAGAGAGCACTCAAGCAGGGGAGGGGCAGAGAGAGGGAGAGAGAGAATCTCAAGCACTCCATGCTGTCAGCGCAGAGTCCAACGAACTGAGAGATCCCGACCTGAAAGCCAGGCACCATTCCTAACCATAACAGAACCACTGACTGTGTGTGGCCTGGCACCTCCCACCTGGACTTACAGTTTGTCAAATGTCCCTCTTGGCCTCTGCACTTGGCTCCAAGGGCACCTTCAGCCTGGGGTGACTGCTGCAGAGCCACCCTCTTGGTATCTTCCTCCATACCCTCTTCGGGCCTCTTTTTATTTTTAAAATTTTTTAAAATGTTTTATTTATTTCTGAGGGGGAGAGAGACAGCGTGAGCAGGGGAGGGTCAGAGAGAGAGGGAGACACAGAATCTGAAACAGCCTCCGGGCTCTGAGCTGGCTGTCAGCACAGAGCCTGATGCGGGGCTCGAACCCATGAGCCATGAGATCATGACCTGAGCCGAAGTCGGACACTTAACTGACTGAGCCTACCAGGCGTCCCTCTGGCCTCTTCTTGATGACCTTTTGCTTACTTGGTCCAAAGCTCAGGATGCACTGAGGAGGGAGGGAGGGAGGGACGGAGGAAGGAAGGCACTGAGAAGACTCCCCAAGCTCAGGGAGCTACCCCAAGAGGAGGGTCACCCCACTTTGCTCCCGTGGGAGCCCCTGCTTGCTGGCGGCCTGACGGTCCCATACAGGCATTCAGTTCACTAGCTCCAGGCTTTGCCTAGTGAGGTCTCACTCAGGGACATTTTCAAGACAGCTGCGATGCAGGCACCAAGCCATGTCCTCTCCAAAGGCTGCCTTTATCTGGAGACTCTTCCCAGCTCTGCTTCCCCTCCCTCCAGCTCACCAGAGGAGGGTAGAAAAGGAAAGAAAAGAGGGTCTAATCTTTCTCAAGGATCACATCTTGTCTCTTTTCCCTCTGAGCTTTCTTGGCTTCGACCACAACACTGCACTCCCTTCTGCCTGTGGTCTTCATATCTATACCCTCACCCGGATCCAGCCCCCCTTCCTGCTTTGTCCCACCAGCCCCTCCGTAAAGCCTGTAACATCACCTCTAGACAGCATCTTTCTCTAACTAGCCTTGGCCTGCGTTAAGATCACAGCTCTCCACAACCTACCAGAGTCCGCATCTCTGATTCAGTGACTGAGGCAGGTAGGTGTTTAGGGGAGTCTGGGTTAGGTCCACTGGAAGCCAAAGGAAATAACAGAGGTCTGATTCAAGGCCTCCAGAAATGAGTCACCCCCCAGCCCATCAACCAGCCCTGTTACACAATATCACGCCCGCATTATTCATGAATGATCGTCTTCAGTTTACTAGACAGCAGAGCCCAACCAGGACTTTGGGAGCCCAAGCATGACTTATTGGTCTGCTGTGAGCTCAACATCAAGTATATGCCTTCCCTCTGTCCAAAATATGAAGTGCAAGAGTCAGGGAGGCTCATCCTCAGGGTACCTTCTCAAAGCCCCTGGTCCCCCTGAACAGGCAGACCTGTATTTCACACCTTGGAAAAATGTCACCTGCAAATACAATGAGTGGGAAGGGTTCTGCAAGAATAGTGGGGGCCAGCTGGCCAGGGGTGTAGCACCCCGACTCAGCCTCCCTTTCCCCAGTCTTGGGCTGACATCTCCAGCTGCAGCCTGCATCCTGTGGGTGAGACTAGTGTTCTCTTTGTTTTTCACTCCTTCCAATGCAAGTCAACTTGAAGACATGCCAAATTGGAGCTGGAACTGGACGGTGGCTTTCCTCCACATGGGGCAGAGGCTGGGATGATGCGATGGTCAGAAACATGGCTTTGGAGACCCAGAGGCCTGGACCCAAGTTCCAAACCTGCCACGTCCCAGCTCAACAAGCGACTTTACCTTTCTGAGCCTCAGTGCCCTCCCTTAGAAAATGGGAATAAGACAGGCGTTTAGGACTGTTGTAAGTTTTGAATGACAATGTATACATAAATGCTTGACACATGGTGACCCCTCCTTAAATGGCCCTGCTTTTCTTGTTGCCTCTGCTGTTGTTATTACCATCACCTCCCTAGGCCAAAAAAGATGAGTCTTACCATAAAAAGACGAGTCTTATTTCTTTTTTTTTTTTAATTTTTTTTTTAATGTTTTATTTATTTTTAGGAGAGAGAGAGAGAGACAGCATGAGCAGGGGAGGGTCAGAGAGAGAGGGAGTCACAGACTGAAACAGGCTCCAGGCTCTGAGCTGGCAGTCAGCACAGAGCCCGACGCGGGGCTCGAACCCACGAACTGCGAGATCATGACCTAAGCGAAAGTCAGACGCTTAACCGACTAAGCCACCCAGGTGCCCCAAACGAGTCTTATTTCTTTCTGCATCCTCCATACCAGGTACACAGTAAGGCATAGTAAATGGCGGTTCAGTTAAACTTCAGAAAGTGTGAAGCCCCAGAGAGAGAGAACAGTGTGTGCAAAGGCCCTGTGGTGAGAAAGTCGACGGCACATTTGAAGAAAATGCTGTGGAAACAAATACAAGCCAAGCAGATGCCCCAGCCAACCCTCTCATCCCATAATTTGGTCACGAGACCACTGAAGCCTACTCAGAACTTCTGCTCCTCTCTCGCAAGGAAATTTCCAACAAGACAAGAATGCCTAAGGTGATGTGAACCCTGAAGGACCCAGAGGAGTGGAAATATGCAGGGGAGAGGATGCTGGGGTCATTTGTGTTTAGATGCCGTAAGGAATGGGTAACCAGGGATTGGGATTGGGTAATTAGGAAGTGGAGGGAGAAGGTGCTGGGGAAGGAAGCCCAGGCAGAGGCTGTGGTTGCCAGTGGAAAAGAGGATTGTGCATAATGAGCCAAAACAGTAAGGGGCCTACCTTCCATGTAGCTTCTAGTCCGCCACCCCCGACGTGCTCACAATGCCCAGTGCCACCAACCAAGCTGGACGCTTACCTCTACCTCCACCCCCCACCCTCACCCCCCCCTTCTCCAACTTCTTGGAAAGTTTCCCTTCCCATCCTTTCATCCCCCTCTCTCATTCTGCCAGAGCTCACTCAGCTTGACATTGTCACCTTCCCAGGGGCACTTGCAGTTAGTAAAAATAGAACCACAGCACCCCAGAGGAGGGGCTCATTAATGGTTGCCCTTCGGCCCTCGGAAAGCGCAAAGAGCAAGGCTTCTGTGGGAGCTTTCTGAGCCTCTCAGGGATGGGGTGGGTTCCGAGGAGGCAGAATGGCCATCAGGAACTAGTCCTGAGGTAATTCTCCCCAGCTCCCAGACCGGGAACACAGGTATAAGGTGAGGTTCTATAACCTAGTGCACTGTGTTTTTTTTTAAGTCAGGTTTATTGTGATATAACTTAACATATCGTAAAACTCATCTCTTTTATTTTAAGTTTATTTATTTATTTTGAAAAAGAAAGAACAATCGGGGTGCCTGGGTGGCTCAGTCGGTTAAGCGTCCGACTTTCGCTTAGGTCATGATCTCGCGGTTCGTGGGTTCGAGCCCCGCGTCGGGCTCTGTGCTGACTGCCAGCTCAGAGCCTGGAGCCTGTTTCAGTCTGTGACTCCCTCTCTCTCTGACCCTCCCCTGCTCACGCTGTCTCTCTCTCTCTCCTAGAAATAAATAAAACATTAAAAAAAAAAAAGAAAAGAAAAAGAAAGAACAAGCCAGGGAGGGGCAGAGAGAGAGGGTGAGAGAGAGAGAGAGCCCCAAGCAGGCTCCACCCTGTCAGCATAGAACCTGATGCAGGGCTCAAACTCATGAACCATGAGATCATGCTCTGAGCCCAAACCAGGAGTCTCACGCACCAACTGAATCACCCAGGCCCCCTGAATCTTAGCCATTCTAGGAGGTATATGGTGGATTCTCATTATGATTTTAATTTAGCAGTTAATGATGTTAAACATCTTTTCATATGTTTATCTGCCATCCGTATTTCTTCTGCGGTGAAATGTATGTTCAAATATTTTGCCCGTTTCAAAACTTAAATTGTTTTCTTATTACTGAATTTGGAGAATTTTTTATATATCCTAAATATAAGTCCTCTCTGTCAGACACAGATTTTGCAAACATTTTTCCCAGTCTGTGGTTTGTCTTTTCATTTTCCTAACAGTGTCTTTCAAAAACCAAAAGTTTTTAATTAGATAAGCCTAATTTGTCCACTTTTTCTTTCCTGGGTTGTGCCTCTGGTGTCATAACTAAGAATCTTCATCTCCCCCAAGTCACAGAGATTTTTCTCCTGTGTTTTCTTCTTTCATACTTTTAGGTTATTTTTTTCAGACCTTCTATGTTTTTGTCTTTGATATTTTTTGAGTTACAAGCCAAGGCCTTTTTTTTTTTTTCTTTATGGATGTTCAAATTTTCCAGCACCATTTTTGTTCGAAAAGACTATCCTTTCCCCATTGAATTCCCTTTGCACTTTTCAAAATGCAGCTGACTGCGTGCGTGTGGCTCTCTCCGCTCTGTCCTGTGCCCACTGTCCCAAATGTCCATCTTGCCATCAGCTCTACTGTCTGATTTCTGTAGCTTCATAGTAACTCTTGAAACAGTGTAAGTCCACTTCCTGCCACTATTTTCCACCAAGTCCCTTCTCTTTGCGGGGGCCTTTCACACCAGGAGGCAGAGGCTGGCAAAGCTCCAGGCCCTGATGTGGCCCTGTGATACCAATGCCACCGGCTCCTCTCCTGTCACTCTGCCTCAGGCAATGCTGGGGTGCTTCTGTACTCTGCTGTTACCAGCATGTCAGACCTCCAATGGCAATGTTTGCCCGCACTGTCACCTCTGCCTGGAGGGCCTTGCCCCTGCCTCCCACACCAACCCCTTTTCTCCCTCCTGGTTAGCTCAGATCATCCTTCAAGGCTCAGCTAAGCCTGTTCGCCTGCAGGACACCTCTGACTTCCCAGGCTGGCCGAGTGCCAATTCTCTGCTCCCACGCTCCTCCGCCCACCCCCCCCACCACACACACACTTCCCTCTATCTGAGCATCTACCACATCTAATCGATAGGCACACAAAATGACTCTTCTGCTACCGCCAACACCCCAGGGCTCACAGTGTGTCTTTCTTAGCTGGCTCCTCCCGGTGCTCAGCCCAGGGCCTCGCACAAAGTTGGTGCCAACACGCAGCTCTTGAATGAACAGAATTGGTGGCAGGATTTCCCCGGGGCCCCATAACAGTGGCAGGTGGAAGAGGCCATGCTCATGGCCCAGCCTGGAGAAGTGATGAGCTTCTCAGCTATTTTCTTCTCCTCTTTTCTTGTGTTCTGAGTCAGAGACCTCGAGAGCCTCAGATATATTGAAGGATGCTCAGGAAATTCTGGCTCCTGAGAGACCAGGAATTTTTCCTAAAGAATAAGGATCTTATGAGGGACATCAAGGAGAACAGATGCGGCTTCCTCCAAAGGCTCCCATACAGGCCATACAACCTGATGGCCAGAGTGTGGGCCAGACCCAGATGCTCAGGTCTAAATTCAGAGTACCTGAGCCCACTGCTGCCCGACCACTAGGGCAGGCTACCTCCCTTCTCCATGCCTCAGTGTGCTCACCTGTAAAATGGGAATAACAAAGTACCTCTTCTTTGGGTTGCTGTAGGGATTATATAAGTCAATACGTGTATCAGTAAATAAGTGTGCATGCTTAAACATATACTGACTATAAATAGAACATAATTAATAACCTTGGGTCGTTACCATCACTTGGGGGTTGAGATATCCATGACGTCCACTGCCGTCAGAAAAACAGCTCCCCTGCCCAAGGGGCAGGGGCTAAGGCCTTCAACTCCCCAATGCAAGACTGCAGGACCCAGGAGCCATGTGCTGGAGAACAAGCAATAACCAGCACTGGGAACAGGCGACCCCTGCCTCAATGTCCCTGTGTACCTGTCAGGTTCCCAGGGAATCCTTCCTGCTGAGGCCTGGGCTGGGCATTCATGCCTGGATACCCCGGAGTCCTCAGCGATATGTCAGTGGCACTTCAAGACCAGAGCACTGGGGCCATTTGCTGTGCAGAGAAGAAGCCCACTTACAAGAGGATGCTGGGAAGCAGAGTCCTGTTTGCCCATGAGGGCAGGTCCCCCAGAAAGGGGTCAAGAGAATATCCAGGGCACCACTGATTTCACTCCGTGGCAGAGCGAAGACAATTCTCTGAACAGGAGAGGCACCAAGGTGCGGAGGGAGGCAGGGGAAGGGCTTAGAGGCAGAAGGGGGATCAAGCACCAGCTCCCTTTCCCTGCATGAGCTCCTCAACTTCCTGACCGCAGGCTCCTCATCTTGCCTTACCCTCTCCCGGGGCACCCATTGCTATAAGGAGCAAAGGGGAGAGCAGGAGAGCACCCTGGGGCACCCAGCCTTTCCTGTCCGGATCCCAGGCTGCTGTTGCTGTTCTAGCTCAGCCCAGGGTAGGAGCCCCAGTCAATACAAAGGGCCCCCTAGGGAACAAAGAACCTAGAGGAGGAAAACAACCTCTGGGGCCTGGAAAGCCTGCCCACCCTCCAGCCCCTCACACCCGGGCCACTGGAGATGGGCCTGGCTCACAGCCCTGGAGGGAAGGCACCCCCTCCTTCTTGCCCTACCAGTCCGGGCTGGCTTTCTGGTACCCTGGACCCGCCCCCGCCCCAGCACTTCCCAGCCCCAGCAGCACTGAGAAGGTCGGTGGGGGGTCAGGCGGCTGCTGGGCTGGGCTCCTCTCAGTGCAGGGCAGGGAGGGGTGGGTGGACAGCCCTTGGCCAAAGCCTCAGGGAGGAGGGCAGAGCATTCTTTTGAGTCCATTCAGCCGCTTAGCTATTTCCTGCCCTGCTCCAGCACCCGGCCTGTTCCACCTGCTCTTACTTAACCGTTTCCTGTTTACCGCCTGCCTCCTGCAGCCTCCAAGCTCCAGCAGCAGTCAGCAGCCCAGCAAGAGCTCCCCGGTAGATGCCTGGATAGACGACGGTCAGACCACTGCTGTCTGGAAGGGTACCTGGCCCTTCACCTGACCCACCCCAGGGCTAGAGAGCATAGGCCCAGGGGAAGGAAGAGGTCCCTTTCCAGGCCCAGACTGACTCATGGCAACATTAGTCACCCCTTCCGGGAGTCAGTCGCATCCTCCGGTAGCCTCCTCTTTCTTCGGGACCCAAAGCCTCTCTCCTGGTCACCCCTACCCATACCGAAATAGTTCCGGCAGATGCAAGAGCCCCTGTGGTTCCTTTTTGGCCAGAAAGTTCCTCTATGACGCTGACGTCCTGCAAGAGAAATCTCCGGGGGTGTCCCGTTACTGATCTGGGGGCCAAAGACTCGATCCCAATCTCAGCACCACCCCTTCTAATCTGCATGACTTGAGCAAGTTACATAACCAGGCTGGACCTCAGCTAGGTTTTTTCCCAAGGAGTAATAATAGCCATTTCTTAGCATTGTTCTGACAGTGATATCATATGATGTGTGTGAGAGTTCCAGGTACAAAATAAGCCATCAGTGCCTGGTGGTGAATACTATCATCATACAGGCCATGAAAGAAAAAAATCCTCCTTTGTATACAGCATTTTTGGATAAATGGGAAGAAAGTCCTCGCTTCCTTCCCTTCTGAAATTATGGGTTGATATGGAGCGAAATAAAGGAAGGTAAGAGTATTTCTTAGCATATAGTACCTGCTGGCTGTAGGAATTGCCCCCAGTCTGCACTGTGGAGGTGGGGATGGGAGCCGATGGAGGGAGAGTGCTGAGGTCCCTGTGAGGACCCGAGAGGGGCAGAGAAGACTGCCCATGCACCCTCAGAAGAAGTCATCCCTGCAGACAAACAAAAACCCACGTGAGCCCACCATCCCGGCCAGCCCCAGCCTCTTTTCTCTAAAGTGGGGTTTTTCAACCTCGGCAACGTTGACACTGTGGGCCAAATAGTCCTTTGTCGCGGAGGCTGTCCTGTGCCTTGCAGGATGTTTAGCAGCATCTGCAGCCTCTACCCACTGAGTGCCAGTAGCCACTCCCTTCCTCTTGCCGGTTGTGACAACCAGAAATATCTCCAGACATTGCCAAAGGCCCCAGGCAGGGGAGGGTGGGGAGAGGGAATCACACTGCCTCCTCAAAGGACCACTGCTATAAAGAAAGGCTCTGGAGAGGCGCTTGGGTGGCTCAGTCGGTTAAGCCAACTTTGGCTCAGGTCATGATCTCACGGTTTGTGGGTTCAAGCCCCGCATCGGGCTCTGTGCTGACAGCCAGCTCAGAGCCTGGAGCCTGTCTTCGGATTCTGTGTCTTCCTCATTCTCTGACCCTCACCTGCTCGCGCTGTCTCTCTCTGACTCTCAAAAACAAATAAAAAAAAGATAAGGAAAAGAAAGGCTCTGGAGAATAGAAGGGGGTCCCTTGGTCTCCCAGAGGCCCCTTCTTTATTCTCCTAGGCCTGGCTGGGATATCTCCCCAACATTCACTGGGTGGGGGAAGCAATGCCGATCCCCCTTGCAAAAGTACCACGGGCAGCCCGCTGCATCTCGGGAAGGCAGCCTGGACAGCTGGTGGCAATTAGCGGAGGGCTGACTCAGCAAGAAAGGCCAGGGAGCGGTCAGTGGAGGAGTCTGGGGGATAAAGGAGGGACCCGGTGCCTCAGAGATGAGCCGGAGAAGGCGGGTGTGAGGCTGAGACAAGCCACAGGTGGTGTGCACGGGCCCTGACCCGGGTACTTCCTGCGTGGTCAGCAGCTCACCTTTGGGAGGGCCATTGGGACTTGAGAGGGAACTGAAAGCCCCAGTTGCTAGGCACTGTCTCCCAGAGACCCTACAAGTCCAGTCAGACTAGACCGCAAACATTCAGTGGACTCGGGCTGGATTAGGGAAGTGGCAGGGAGCAGTCCAGTCGTGGAGACTTGCACAGGGCTGGGAGCTGGGGGCTCCGAACTTCCAGGACCACGGGCTTTGTAAGTGCTCTCTCCCCAAAGGGACAGAAGAGAGTCCTAAGAAGAAAGTGTCACAGGAGGAAATTGGCAGGCTCCATAGAAGAGATGACTTTGGGACAGGTGTCATCCGCTAAGGAGTCCTCCAGGCAGAGAAGCCAATGGAGGATGGGCATTCATGGAAAGGGTACACAGTCCATGCATAGGCCAGGGCTGCCAAAAGAATAGGGAAAGGCTGCGGGTCCGTGGGGCAGGGATAGGACCCCCGCCGGGCAGCACGGTGTATGTAGCTCTTGGGCAATGGGGTGTGAGGGCTGGGTGAGCCCGTGAGTCTTTCCCGTGGGAAAGAAAGTGTCACGGCTGACGCTGGATACTGTGAGGATAAACGGGCACTTTGCACATTGCTTTCCCCCCTCCCATTCTCACCACTGAAGTTCTGGTCACCTTGATGCCAAGGTCAAGCTGTCCTGGTGTGAACAAGCTAGCCGTTGTTCCCTCAAGACCACCTTGGCCTCGGTCAGTTCCCCAGGGAAGACACTGAGACATGCTCACACCCACTCTGCCCAATTGGAGGAAGAGATGGCCATCACCAGGCCTAAGACCTGCAGACAGGAGGCAGGAAATGGTGTGTTTGAGTTAGGGCTTGAATACCTTACTTTCACAGAGTACTGATGACCTGCTT
>NW_027530512.1:1467217-1491974 GCF_008692635.1 Crocuta crocuta | reverse complement strand
ACAGAGTACTGACCACCTGCTTGGGGTGGGGGGGTGGGTAATGTTCTCCCTCCTCACTCACTGGGGCCACACCTTTCCTCCAGGCCATTCTGGAAAGTCATCCTAGCTGTAAGCCCAGCCCTCAATCGCCCCAGGGTAGGGAGAAGATCAGATAGAACCAGGGTACCCAGGGCCTAGCCCCTGCTGGAGGAGCCTCCTCCCTCCTGCCTGGCCCCTGTGGGTCTGTCCCGTCCCACCCAGTCCCAGGAAAGGGCTGGAACAGTTTCCATTTCCAACAAGTCTGGGCCTCTCCTTTCTTGCCCAGGTAGCTCTGCTGGGAAAACCTAGAACAGCTGAGTGGGCTTTTCAGGATTGGCTGGGTGCCAAGGCCAAAGCAAAGGATGAGTTGGCCACGTAGCAGTAATCTTACATGCTGCCGCAATACTTTTCTTTAGAGGACCTCAAAACCTTTTACGAGAAATAAGAGTTGTATTATAGCTGTGGGAGGGCCCACAGAAGAAGGGTCACACGCGAAGCTGGTGACAGCTTTGGTAGTGGAGTGGATCTTTAAAAGACTAGCTCCATGGGAAGCAAAACAATAGAATGCAAGGCGAAATTGCATCCCTAGTAAATGTTATCTGAAGTTAAAGCAGGAGTTCGTTTCCTGTGGAAACCTATACAAACTGAATATGCAACAGTTGTGTGTGTGTGTTGTGGAGATGAGGGTGGAATAGAACAAGGTATAACATTTGCCCTCCCTTCCTCTATCTTCTGTCACGGACTTCTGAGTGTGCCTCCAACATGAAAATCTTCCTTCTGGGATCCTGCACCCATGGGTGTCTGCTCCTCCTTTGTACCCAGGAGGACCCAGATCTCCCACTTGATAGGAGACAGCCAGATTAGGCCACCTGTCTTCATGATGGACACTTGGATCTTTTACCTGAAAGATGAGGCCATTGCTTTGGAATGTCCTTCTGGTCATCCTTTCCCACAGACCTTCACCACATCATGCTCAGCTACCATCCCATTCCCCATTCCCACCAATCTTATGTGCCATCACCAGATTAACCTTCCTAAAATACTACTTCCATTGGTCACTCATCCTTGTCCAAAAGACATTGTCCAAAATCCCTAGCAGGACACTCAAGTCTCTCCACAGACCCATCTTTCACCTCTGATCCTCCCCAACCTGAAGTTCCTCTGGACATCTCCTTGTCGGCTCGCTGTCCCCACATTGCCTTGAGCCTTCCCCCATCTCTATCTACCCTTCTGGATTCTTCCCTCCTATCATTAAGAACCAGCTCTGCCAGTAAGCCTTCCCATCACAAAGACTCTCCCACTAGGATGAGTCTGTTGAGCATCTGACTTTGGCTCAGGTCATGATCTCACAGTTCATGAGTTCAAGCCCTGCACTGGGCTCACTGCTGTCAGCACAGACTCCACTTTGGATCCTCTGTCCCCCTCTCTCTACTCCTCCCTGTTCACGTTCTCTCTCTCCCCTCAAAATAATAAATAAACATACTTTAGACTTTGCCACGGAGTCTGTTACCCAGAGATTGTGTTCCCTCTTTGGATTTACATCCAGAACTCTCCCTTCCCCCAAATGCCCCAATATCTGTACTACCCACTCTGTCTTTATTAACTCACTGCCTGGGTTGTGAGCTATCTCCCCAAAGAAACTTGGTTGCCAGATGTAGCAAATAAAAATACAAGACTCCCACTGAAATTTGAATTTTAAATAAACAACAAAATTCATTAATATAAAAATATCTGTAAATCCCCTGTAATATTTGGAACATACTTATACTAAAAATTTATATGCTGTTTATCGAAAATTCAAATTTAACTGGACAGCCTGTAATTTCTCGAGCAACCCGGCAAAGCAAGCATAAACCTTTGTCAGGTGCTTGGCGTCTCCCTTGGGATACGACACTCAGGGGACTTCCTCAGAGCCTGTATTGTTGATTGATTCCTTTTTTCACTCAATAGAGGATTCCCAGCTTTCATCTGCTATTGGTCCCAAGACCCAGAGTCGATTTGGTCCAGTCTGAAAATCTGTGACAAGCTCCTGGCAGGCCACCTATGAGAACACCTCTTCCCTTACTTCCTCATTTTCTCTTTAAATATTCGTCCTCAAGACTGCACTGGCAACAGACGGGGTTTCAGGTAATGAAACTGAATGTTTGTCGCCAACCCCTAAAGGAGGCAGAAGATCTGGAGTCGACCTACCTGGTGTCAAAGCTCAGGTCAACCACACAGGGACTGTGAGGCCTCCAGCAATGAGTTCGCATTTGTAGGTCTCAATTTCCCCATCTGTAAATCAGGGATGTTCATAATACCTACCTTATAGGGTTGCAGTAAGGGTTAAATGAGGCCGTGCATGGAAGCTGGCTCGTACACTGACTCTTCTATGGAAAGCTCAATAAATGTGAGCTGACGTTGTCAGTGATTATATAAGACTTGTCCATGGCAGCTGGCATCAGCGCACTCTCCTTTTGAGGACTATATCGATAGCTGCTAAGCTGTCAGGGTAAGGCCCATAATGGTGGTCATGTGAATTTGCATAAGCAACGGAGCTATGGCAGAGTCACAGAGGAGGGTCACCCAGGGGAGAAAGGAGGTTTCAGTGGTGAAGTCCTACTGTAGGTGAGGGGAATAAGATATACAGTGGCTCCCTCTAAGAGTCCAATCTGTCCCCACTTCTCCAATTCAGTTGCAACCCATTACCTTCCTATTTGAAACTCCATAGGATGGGTCTTACATCTCTAAAAGTGGTAAGGGCTCCTTTCTCCCTGTGATGAAAAAGCTGGCAGGATCCAGCCCCCACTGGATGTGGAAAGAGGAAGGGCTACCAATGACCTCCTCAGGACTCTCAGGGTGAGTACAGGACCTCTTAGGAGACGCCTCCCACACCCAGATCCTCACTCAGCCTTCTGACCCAACCTCAGCCTCCTGGACCTCCATCTGCTCCTGAAACTCACCATAGCCAGCCCAGAATCCTTTGGGCGTTGTAAGAAGATTCTAGGTCAATTCAACAAAAGCTGACTTCCCCAACAGATCAATTTGCTGAATGACAACTCTGAATTCACTAAATTGTAACTAATTTCACAAAAATCTCTTGAATAGTTTTGATGAATATGTTTTTCTTAATGGCAATTTAAGGAATATTCAATTTGTCTAAAGTTCAGAGACCTAAAAGGATTTAATTTTCATATAAATATATTCTTCTATGAACATATTTTCTTTTAAATGTTATTTAATGAAAATATTTTATTTTTCTTATAAAGATATATGCAGGAAATATATTCATGAAGAATGTATTTAATTGAGTAAGAATGTATTCTTTACGCATAGTTACTACCGTATTCAGGTAGAATGTAATATTCATTGAATATATTTCAGAAAATCACTATTTAAAACAAGTTGAAAATACGTTTGCTAAATTGACAAATTTGATAAATTCAAAGAATTGATTAACTGATTCCTGAGCACATTAGCTTCCAGAGAATCAGCCTGTTTCTCAGGAAAGAAAATCAATTTCTCTCTCTGGTCATTTGTTTACCATTTGATTCTGAGAACTTCTAGAACAGTGGTTCTCAAACATGAATGTGCCTTAGAATCATTTCACATCCTGGCTGAACTTCTGATTCTTGGATTACAATTCCAGAGGATTCTGGTTCCAGGTGATGTGGGACCCAGCAATCAGCATGTTTAATAGAAGGTCACTCAAATGTGAGTAGACCCCACACCTCACTTTCAGAATCCGTTTTAGGGCCATAGGGAAAATGGCTAATCACTAATGGTTACTATTATATTTTAAGGTAGCAATGTTTTTCTTCTTTTAGAGTGCTTTGAGATTATATCTAAGATTAACGCTAATTTTGTAAAATAATAAAACCATCCATATTCCTCCATTCTAACACAATTATCTTTTTTGCAAACAGCTTTAAAATATCAGTTCAGAGGCACCTGGGTGGCTCGTCGATTAAGCAGCGTCTGACTTTGGCTCAAGTCATGATCTCACGGTTCGTGGGTTCAAGCCCCATGTTGGGCTCCATGCTGCCTGCCAGCTCAGAGCCTGGAGCCTGTTTCAGATTCTGTGTCTCCCTCTCTCTCTCTGACCCTCCCCTGCTCATGCTGTCTCTCTCTCTCTCTCAGAAATAAATAAAACATTTTAAAAAATTTTTTAAATAAATAAAATATCAATGCATACCTTACAGACTGACAAAATGTACATACCTATTTATATTCTACCTTTTCCGTTTACTAACGGTTGTATAATGTACCGTGTACAAATTTTCTATAATCTATTCAACTAGTTTTCTAACATCTTACATTTCCTATGTGCTACGTTGTTGCCCATTTTTCACAGCAGCAAGCATCTTCTAACATGCAGTTTGTTGCTTCTGTTGAATAGTTTCCTTAGAATCTATTCCCAGGACTGGAATCTGTGATGTGGTGGGAATTGACAAGGAGAACGGAGTACAAGATCCAAAGACCATTCCTGGGATGATATGAAACACGAATATCGTCATCCTCCCCTAATTCACTCTCTTGGAGCCCTAGGAATAAGAGTCACAGCTAGTTTTAAGGATCAATTTAAGATCAGGTCATTGAAGAAGTAGGACAAGTAGGGATTCTGAGCTTCTTACAGAATCATGATCTTCTATATCGGGAAGGACAGTGTAGGTACTTAATGTCTTCCACTTTTGATGCATAATAAAGATACAGCACTTAGCTCATTAACAGCCTGGCATAATTGAATTGCATCATTAACACTCCTTGCCACATCACCCAACATGTCTAGGTAATATCCAGAGGCGTCCCACTGAGTCCCAAGACCTTGAGAATGGTGGAGCCACCTCCCCCAATTTGCATGCTGCTGTCTCTCCCGCTGCTCGCTGCTCTGCCCGCAGAAAATGGAAGGGAGATCTGGGTGTAATGAAGACCATTCGCCAGTCTCACTTCTTATTTAGAGCTGATATTGTAACAGTGTGCTGAGGAACCAGGGAAAAGCAGGAGGAAAACTCTGGTTGCTCTCCAGACGCGTAACATAAGGAGATGATTCTGATGTCTCTTCCATGAAGACATGAGTTGCTCACCAAATAGCTGTTGATTGAGTAAATGAATTGAGGGCTTTTGCCTGCCTCATAAACCCTCAGGCTCCCTGTTCCCCCAGGCTGCTCGATGTGTTCTGTAGGGGGCGCTCTCACTGCAGCCTTCACTGCAGCAAACACCTGGGAAGCAGGCGGCTGCGTCTTCCTCCCTGGCAGTGCTGACCTTGCTTTCTATATCTCCTGGATCTGACCTCTGGGAAGCTGTCGACAATGTCTACTCTCAGCAGGTTTTCCGGGCCTGACAAAAGGCAGACGGATGGGCGCATCAAAGCACAAACTGTGTGCACTATGTTTATTAGCTGGTTGGCCACTCTAGCAGCTACTGAGGCCCCCTTTCATGAGGCATCACAGGAGCATCCTCTGCCTGGAACCCGGAGCCCTGGTTCTGCCTCCTCGGTTATCTGCTCTCTCCAGCCTGCTGGAGTTTTCCTCACTGGCTGCATCTCTCTGCAGGTCTTCACCTTCTCTGCTGAGACCCAGCTCCCCCAGCTGGGAAGGCAGCTTGTAAACCCAGAGCCCCAAGGTCATTCTTCCTTTCCTGATTCTCTGCCTCCTCTCAGCCACAGGATTTCACACAGGAGGCTCGTGTGGGACACCTACAGCCCCCACTCTTGTTTTGCCACAGTTAGGAATCAGGTAGGGGCGGAGCTTTGGTCCCACGAACCGCAACAGTGGGAGGCCGGTGGGGGAGGCACCTGCGTTCCCCTTTCTGTTTCCCTTTGCGGGGATTCTGAACCTGCGGTACACAGTGGAGAGGCGTGCTTCCTGTCCCAGCCCAGCTGTCATGAGATAGCTGGAGAGGGCGGCCTCCATCCAGTTGGCTGAGGTTGGGGCCCAGACAGACACCTCCCAGTTCCCACGCTCAGGCAGCAGGCCTCGAGCAGAACAGGTTTCATAATCTCGCCTCTGCCAGTGCTTTTTGCATAATGATCTGACATTTGGTTCCGACATCACAATCATAGTATTTATCTATGCAAAACAGCACCTCATTAAAAAAAAAGAAAAAAGAAAGAAACACATCACCATTGGCCCAACCCCTCATTAGAGTGTAATGCGCAGGCTCTGGGCACACCCAGGGTGAACCAGCACCAGACTAGTCGTCGGGTTTGGGGCTCCTAGACCTCCTTGGTGCTCCTCATATTGGCTCTGCCTCCACCTTCACCTCGTTCCTGGAGTGAGCTATGTTGCTCCCCAAATCTGTGCAATGGGAATTGACAAAGAAACCCTTTGGGACCAAGAGATGGATCTACTGGGGGCTTCTTTCCTCCAAGGGGCCTGCTCCGCTGCAACGTTAGCTCTACCTAAACTCCTTCCTGTGGGGCGCCTGGGTGGCTCAGTCGGTTAAGCGTCCGTCTTCGGCTCAGGTCATGATCTCACGGTTCATGGGTTCGCGCCCCATGTCGGGCTCTGTGCTGACAGCCAGCTCAGAGCCTGGAGCCTGTTTCAGAGTCTGTGTCTCCCTCTCTCTCTGACCCTCCCCTGCTCACGCTGTCTCTCTCTCTCTCAGAAATAAATAAGAAAACATTAAAATTTTTAAAAATTAAAAAAAAAACCTTCCTAGTGTCTTCAGTCCATTTGTGCAGTGATTTTGCTGACTCCTGACCTATGCTCACCTTTGTTTCTCATTAGAATGAAAGCTAATGAGAACAGGAAGACGTTTATGTTTTAGAGCCTAGCCAGTGTGGACACATACAGACCCCCTCTAACTATTTGTGCAATGCCGCGTGTAATTTTTGACTTCGTTATAATGAATTCCATGTTGGTTTCTCTGCCAAACCACTTTCCCCATTGTCGCTGGAGGTACACCCCCTTTCTGGTTCCTTAGACAATCTTTTCAATCCTTAATGTCCCAGGTCTTAGAAATAATAGTTTAAATTCCTTCATTTTCAACAATAATCTTGTGCTTTGGGGATTGTCCGAATGGTTTTAGTTTAGTGTGCAATATTCAAAATATACAAAAGGGAAATAAAGAAAACTATAACACCCATGTACTCAATACCACCATCACCACCACCACCAACAAAAAAAAACCCAAACCATAAAGCCTTACTTGAAGCCCTCAGACAATCCTGATGCCACTCACCCCTCCCCCCCCCCCCCAATGCGTCTATATCCCAAATTCGGCGACCATCCTAAGTTTTCACAGTCAATATGTATCATGTTTGCCATCAAATAAAAAATTGGCATTATTTCTGGGGTGCCTGGGTGGCTCAGTCAGCTAACTATCTGACTCTTGATTTCAGCTCAGGTCATGATCTCGCAATCCGTGAGATCAAGCCCCGTGCTTGGGATTCTGTCTCTCCCCTTCTCTCTGCCCTTCCTCACTTGAGCTCTCACTCGGTCTCTCAAAATAAATGAATGGACTTTAAAAAGAAAAAAAAAGAGTGTACACTTTTACATTTAAAAAAATTAACACTATTGTCTTTCTGAAGCCATTTTCTGCTGCTACTTGGATTTGCATGTGAATGCGGACAGGATAGGACACATTGTGACCTGCAGGCCGGGGTCACACCTGTGTTCCCAGCCTCACTCCACTCATGTGCCACACCTGAGCTGCGCCCCAGTTTCCCTGTCCATCAGACAGCAGTAATAATACCTGTCTCTTCCCTACTTCTCAGAGTGTGCAGATAAATGCAATAAATGCAAAATACTTGCAGCATCGAGGAAGAGAGGCACTAGATAACCCCAAGTGGGCAGGTAGGACACACAGCTGGCATCCAAAGCAGACTGCTCGTGACCAAGAAAGATGTGCTGCGTGCACCCACTTTCTGATGCTCCCAACACCAGGACCTTCCCACCACACTGTCAGCTCTATGACAGCCCCATGGAAAGGTGCTTGTAGGATCCTACAGTTGCATCGCTTCAGGCCACAGGGGACTCTTAACAAAGTCAGTGATTTCTCACCCTCTCTGGGCCTGGACCTTTTCTCTCTTCCTTCCTGCCTCTCTATGAGCCAGGGGTGTGCTGCCTCCACAGATGGCGGGGACCAGGCCAGCTGTGCACCGGAAGAAATGAGAAGACAGGGAGGCCCACGGGCCGCAGTCCTCAGCAGTACTGTCCCAGCAGCAACAGGGAGCTTGAAGTCCGTGCGAATGTACCGAGTACATCAGCCACAGAGATCTACATGGTGTAAAGCCCCCAAGGACCTGAGAGAGAGAGAGATGACCGAAAAACACAAAAAATGCTAAGTTGACGTCAAAATACAAGCATAAAAAGTACAGTATTCCCATCTATAGCCATCTACCCGCATTTGTGCCAGAAAGCTTCACGTGTGGGGACCACGTGGGGTGAAGCGCAGCGTGGGCTGGCCCACGAGGCTCCAGAAGGCAGGTGATGGGAGAGGCAGGAGAGGCAGCAGACAGAGGCCAGAGATGAAGTTTGCCTAAGAGGCCGGCCCCTGACTGAAGCAGTGGAGGCTCTGAGGTGTGTGACTGCATGTAGAAGAAAACGGTGAGCTTGGTCGGTAAAAGAGTTTACTAACACAGATGTTATCTCTGGCTGAGAGGCAGTTACTGTCATCGGAAAATATTCCCGCATGTGCTAAGCACATTCGGCACTCAAGCGGGAAAGGTGATTCAGAAGGCTGGTGCTGTGGACAAAAGCAAGTAGGGGAGCAGCTCGGGACTCCCCTCCTCGACTCTCCAGGATTGGCTGCGAGTTCCGGGCATCCAACCTGTGGCTAGTACCCAACACAGCTCTCAAGGGAGACAGGGCTCCAAGAGAAATCCCGAAGAGGCGTGCTGCAGGGAGCACGGAGCTCTGGAACTCCAACGAGGGATGGATGAGGATTGAGAGGGCTGGGATTGCAAAGTAAGGCCACTGCTGGGAGCCTTCCCAGGGGAAGAGAAAGATTCTTGGGCTGGTGGTGGCAGAGAGAGCTGACTTCTAGATCTAGCCTGTTTCCTCATATGGAACACAAAGGGATTGGGCTGCATTGCCTCTGGGGTTCCCATTGCATTAACATCCTAAGGCCAGTATCAAGGGACAAGGAAGAGACTGACACTGGAGTTTCCCTAAATGGAATGCTCAGGGCCACCTGGACAGAATACAGTGTAGAATTAGAAGCTTTGTTTGAAGACTCTCAGAACAAGCAGGAAAGCTGTCCTATGACCGGCAAGCCCCGACTCCCACAGCCACTGGCCCCGATCATCATCCCACATCATGGCAGTGATGGTCAGAGTATGAGCCAATGAGCTCCAAGCTGAGCAACCCAATTCCGGATCAAGTGCTTCTGCCTGCTGTAAGACTTCAGTCAACACAGTTCTCTTTTGGCCATGCCTGTTTCCTCATCTCTAATAATCTCCGCCCATCCTGCCACCTGAGGAAGCTGTGAGAATTCACTGAGTAATGCCCTAAAGCACTTAGCTTGCAAGGGGAGAAGAGTCCCACATAAATAGGAGATGACGGTGATTGTTGTGACAGCTGCTGGGCTCCTTTACCTTGTCCCCAGCCCTTCATTTGCTGCTGACGGAAACTAACCTGTTGTGAGTCACCGCTGTCTTGTTCTCAAGGTCGTTCACAGAATTCCCCACGAGCATCATGTTTATGGCGAGCCCCATGGCCAAGGGACAAGACCTCGGAGAATAAGGCTGAGAATACATGACGCTACAATTTCCCTGGCACCTGATTCCACTTTGCTTTTTACCCACTAGACTAAACGCTTCATAAAGGTGGGGACATCTGGGCCACCATGTTCCCCTAGTACAGGGGGCACCATTTGCTAGCTTTTAGTTGGCTCTCAATAAACCTTGGTTCAACAAATGAATGCTACAAACTGCTCAGCTGATATTTGAGTGAAAGGAAGGGAATTAATACATTTTAATGCCCACCCGGTGCCAAGAGCATCTTATATTTTTATGTCACTTATTCCTCTCAGCAGCCATATGGAAACAAACGGATTCTCCCATTTTATGGTTGGGCTAACTGAGGCTCAAGCATTAAGTAGCTTGCCAAGGTCTCTCATTATGGAAGTGGGAGATGTAGAATTTGAAGCCCCAGAACTGTCTAGCTGGGTTCCAGCCACAGTGCCTTGAATATGGGTATGGGAGGTAGGCAACCTCCTTGAACCAAGATCAACTGAGACACCTTCTTCAACAGGTATTTCCACTGGACCAGCCAAGCAAACAAATACATATGGCCCAGACAGGCTTGGGCTGCCCTCAATCCTATAGAACTTGGCTTGGTCTGCCATGGACCAGAAGGGCAACAGCGTGGGAAAGGTGTTGCCTGTGAGCATTAACAAGGCTCCTGCCCCAAGATTGCCTTAAAAAAGAGCCCAAGTTTCAGGAGGGCTTCAAATATTTCAGGGGAGCCAGTTGAACTTGAGCTGTCCCTCGTCACCTTTTTTCTGCCTATTTTTACTCCTACCTTCCCATCACACACATACCTCCCAAATCTCTGCTACAAAGTATTCCCCCCCTTCCCCGCCCCAAACACACAGACACACAACGTCTATTCCCCTTTACCAGTAAAATTCCTTGGCTCCTGGAAGGCCGGTGACCCTGACAAGCAAGGCTGTAGGCGCTATGAACTCCATCAAGAACCCCCAAGAACACCAACTATTTCTTTGCCTCAATATCACTAAGACCCAAGAGTAGAGTTAGTAACTTTTATTCTCCACTCCCTGCTGGGAGATTTTCTAGGGCGTACCGCTCTGGCACACCTCCCCAGCCCAGTGGATTGACCCAGGTTCAGCCCCTCCATTCCTGAGCTTTGTTGACCTTCGTCAGTCCTTTGATATAGGAACAATAATCTCTGGTCTGATATCACAAGCAACTTGGGCTTTTAAAAACCTACAATGGGCTGTTTGAGTGAGCAGCTTTTAAAAAAGCTCATGAGGAGAAGTACATATTTACTCAGGCCTATGGCACTTATAAAGGAATTATTGGCAGTTGAGAGGCACTTCCAGCTGAATGTCTCTCCCAAGGTATGGTGACTCCCCCTCACCTGGAGCCCCATAACTGCCAGGTGCCCTGTCAGTCGGCCAACTGCTCAAGACTTCCCTCACCGTAGGGTGCTGAGACTGAATGAGCTCATCGAATTCCTCTTGTTCTTTCCTGAGATCAACTTCAGGTGGCTATTCCAACCCCCAAGAGATAGGGGGTGTCTTGTCTCTAGTGTTTTGCTCCCTAAGACAAGACGTACAGAACAACTTCACTACTCAGGGGACCGAGGACCAAGATTTGTTTTAACCTTGTGAGGCTCCATCTCAGCTCTGCCGATTCCTGCTATATTCATTTGCTAGGGCTGCCATAATACAATCTCACTGCATTAAGCATATTTACATATTTCCTCTGGCCTGTGGTGCTTGTGAAGAAATTATTGGCTGTTGACAATAATCTGAGTGGCTTAAACAACAGAAATTTATTTTCTCACAGTTCTGGGGGCTAAAAGTCCAAGATCAAGGTGCCAGCTGGTTTTATCTCTTCGGAGCACTCTCTCCTTGTGCAAATGGCCGTCTTCTCACTGTGTCCTCACATGGCCTTTCGTTTGTTCCTCACCCCCACCCCCCACCCCCAGGTCTGTATGTCCAAATTTCCTTTTCCTATAAAGATACAGTCAGATTGGATTAGGGCCCTCCCTAATGGCCTCATTTTAACTTAATTAACTCTTTAAAGGCCCTATCTCCAAATAGAGACACATTCCAAGGTACGGAGAGATTAAGACTTCACCATACAAATTTTGGATATAACTCAGCCCTCACTATCTGCCTTAGCCAAATCATGGTCCCATTCTGTGTCTTCAGGAAGATCTGTGTGATGAATGTCAAAGACAGAGTAGAAAGGAGTAAAGAGCCGCTGGTGAGCTGTCCTTGAAAAGCCAGCAGCATCTGCAGAAGAACCCTACGCAGCCACGAACCATTCTGTCTTTGGATTTCTCCTTACTTCCAAAGGTGTTGTTTATAGGCTTTGATTCACACATTTCCAGGTGAACTCAGGCCTCTGTCAGTTAAATAAAGGAGACAAATTTCTGTCTCCATAACATATCTGATGCTGGCATAAAAAAAATTCAGGGGCGCCTGGGTGGCTAAGTCAGTTGAGCATCCGACTTCAGCTCCAGTCATGATCTCACGGTTCGTGGGTTCGAGTCCCGTGTTGGGTTCTCTGCTGGCAGCTAGCTCAGAGCCTGGAGCCTGTTTCAGAGTCTGTATCTCCCTCTCTCTCTGACCCTCCCCTGCTCATGCTAGCTCTCTCTCTCTCAGAAATAAATAAAACACTAGAAAAATTTTTTAATTCAAAGTTTATTTATTCTTTGAGAAAGGGGAGACAGACAGAGAGTGAGCAGGGGAGGGGCAGAGAGAGAGAGGGAGACACAGACTCTGAAGCAGGCTCCAGGCTCTGAGCTAGCTGTCAGCACAGAGCCTGACACGGGGCTCGAACAAACCGTGAGGTCATGACCTGATCCGAAGTCGGACGCTTAACTGACTAAGCCACCCAGATGCCCCTGATGCTGGTTTGTTTGTTTGTTTGTTTGTTTGTTTGTTTTTTCCGAGGCCTCACGGGTAAAGAATTGAGTTAATCATGCTATATTCTACTCAGGGCATCACCATGCCCGCTGCGTTTCCCTCACCCCAAAGGTCACTACACTAGTATGTTTCTGGATGACCTTTGTTATATATATCTCCTTATAAAATACATGGTATTATTTTGTGAGCAGTTGTGTTCTTAATTTATGAATGCTATGTTCTAAATGGCATTTGGTTGCCTGCTTTTTTTCCCCCAGCTATAAGAAAATTGTCATATTATGGTATGTGTCCGTAGTTCCCTGTTTCGAAGAGCTGGGAGTATGCCATAGTATTTGCCCTCCACCATTGACTTATGCATTCCCTTGGTGATGGATCACTAGCCTGCCACAAACAAGCCTGAAGCGAATACCGCGATGGCCTATAGCAGAAATGCTCCAAGTGAGAATCCCAGGAGGGGTCCTGGCTGCCAGATAGACCCATCTTCACCACTCTGAGCACTTCCAGATTGCCATCTGACATGACCGGACCAAACAGAGCTACTTAATTAGGGGTTCAGTATAGTGCTACTAACTTTAGCAGCTATTAACAAAAGAATTCTACACTGGTACATCAGGGTTTAACCCAGCTCTGTCACAGGCTGGCCGTGGGATCTCGTACAAGCCACATGGCGTGTCTTGGTCTCAGGATCCTCATTCTGCCAAATGAGTGTTGCAGACAAAGTCCACTCCCAGGCCAATGCCAGCCCTTGGCGGGGAGGGGGGATGCACCCCGGGGGGCAAGGGCAGGGACGAGAAATAGCTATGGACACTCCACCTCCTGGCTTGGAAACCTTAGCAAGTTATTGAAGAAGACAGTTTTCTCACCTTTCATTTGGAAATACATATGTAAGAGGACTTCTTTGACAATCAAATAAAATGCCATACATAAACCACTCGGCACTTTGGGAAGACGTGCAAGCAAATCAGTTCTCCTCTCTTTCTTTAACCCAATGTCTTTCCCTGTTGTTGTTTTCAGTTGAAGAATTCATCTGTATTGCTCTCTCTCTTTTTGAAAAAAAGTTTTTAATGTTTATTTCTGAGAGAGGGAGAGAGAGACAGACAGAGCGTGTACATGAGCAGGGGAGGGGCAGAAAGAGGGGGGACAGAGGATCCAAAGCAGGCCCTGTACCGACAGCAGAGAGCCCAATGTGGGGCTCGAACTCATGAACCGTGAATTCATGACCTGAGCTGAAGTTGGATACTTAACCGAGTCCCCCAGGCGCCCCTCTTAAACTTTCTGTAAACGAAATCATAGAGTATATGCCCTTTGGGTTCTGGCTTCTTCATTTTTAAAAAACGTGGTATCAGTTGTTTGTACCATTTGTTCTTTTTGATTTCTATGTTTTATTCTGCCGCACAGCGATCCATTTATCCATCCTTCTATTGCTGAACACTTGTGGTGGTTCCCATTTGGGGATATCAGGAATAAAACTGGAAAACTGGTCTGGTATTTTTCTTTGAAGACCTCCTTTCTCTTGGGTATATACCTAGGAGTGAGACTGGTGGACCATGGGCCTGCTAGCATTACTAGATGTCACCCAGAAGTGTCCCCAACTGGTCATGCCAATTTGTACTCCCACCGGCAGTGCATGAGAGTTTCCAACTTGCTCTTCATCCTCCCCAGCACCTGAATATCTCATTTTTTTAAAGGTTTTAGCCATTTTGATACATGTGTAATGGTATCTCAGAGCCCCTTTCATTCATATTTCTCTGGTGACTTATTATGCTGAACACCTTTGTTCATCGCCTTTAGTCTAAAATTTAGCTAGAGGTATCTAAGAATGAATACTTACCTCTCCTTGCTGATGGCTGGAAGAGCTGAGGACTGGGTCCCTCAGGGGGATCCATCAAGGGCGAGGTCTCTAGATCTCAGATCCTTGACACACTCTATTAATTGAAGTGAGCACTGATAGAAGATCGGTTAGTACGAGTTTATTCAGTTTTGAATGATCAGATTTCACTTCTAACTCCTAGAACTCTCCTTGCAACATATCCTTAACTCAAGAGAGAGAGAAAGGGTGTTCTTAAAGTAACCATAGGAAGAAAAAAAATCAACCAAACTTCAAGGCAAAGCTTTATGTTTAAACAAGGAACACGCCACTTAAAATTAAAATCAGACAAAGTTATAATCTAGTATTTAATGGCTGTTTAGGCTAATGTTTCTCTTTGTTGTTTTTAAATAAAAGTTTTTTCTTTTTTTCTTTTTTTTAGTGTTTTATTTATTTCTGAGAGAGAGAGAGAGAGAGAGACAGCATGAGCAGGGGAGGATCAGAGAGACAGGGAGATACAGAATCTGAAATGGGCTCCAGGCTCTGAGCTGGCTGTCAGCACAGAGCCCGATGTGGGGCTCAAACCCACGAACCGTGAGATCATGACCTGAGCTGCAGTCGGACGCTCAACCGACTGAGCCACCCAGGTGCCCCTAAATAAAGGTTTTTATTCTTTGTGGTTGCTCAATGGAAGGAGCTTTTGAAAGAGAGTCCATTCATTTTCAAGGAAAGTTCACTCTGTCCTCAAGTTACATAAGAGTTTCTGAAGATTCCTGAGGTTATCCGTATCATAGAGTCCATGAGAAGGATATGGAATTGTGAGGGGTTGGGAGGATGTGAGAGCAACCACCAAGGTCATAGATGTAAGGAGCAGTCAGGCTCCAGACCACTTCTGCTGCAGCCACCATCTAACACTGGGTAAGATATCCCTTGGGTGAAGGAATTTCAGAGACTGGGTAGGAGGCAAGATACAGAGCTCCCAGCTTCTTCATGCTATAACCAGCTGTACCCAGCGCCTTCCTACCCAGCAGTGAACTTCCATCTCCTCTGTCCAAAAAGTAACAGTGATGTGTTTATGTCTTATTAAGCCATGGGGCAAAGGAGTAACCCCATGTGAAAGTAAACAGAGCAAAAATCATCCTACAACCTTTATCAAACGCTAAAACAATTTTGAATGTGGAAAATTTCTTCTTAATAGGGAAATGGAAAATTACAGATATAGAACCATATAATCTTAGAGCTGGAAGGGACGTTGGAGGTCATCGGCTGAACCTCATGCTCTTCTGGAATTCACATTACAACATCCCTGCTGTCCTCTGCCTGCAGGGTCCGGAGACTGGGCCCTTTCTCTGCACCTTCAGGGAAGCTTTCCATTCATTGCTGCACGATTGTTAGACAATTGTTCTTATATTGAACGAAAATACTCCTTCCGGAAACTTCCACCCTCCAGTCAGAGTTTAAGTAAGACTATTTCCTCTACTCTGTGACAGCCCTTTGAGTATTTTAAAGCTATAAGCCTGCTCCCCTTTGAGAGTTTCCCCCTCCGGGCCAAGCATCCTCAGTTCCTCCAAATAATGCATTCCAAAACGTAGCCATAGATGGGCATCAAATTCATTGGAGTGGGGTTTTCCTAATGCTTCTTTCTCTCAGCTTAAAAACCAGATCTGTGTCAGCAATTGGGGCAAGGAACCCACTCTTGGGGATTCACTCAAGGGTACAAGGAGCAAATCTGACAGCTGTGAGGCATATGTTCTGGTATAGTAGGATTTCATTTTTTTTTAAATACGTTTTCAGCAAGCTGGGGTATTTTTAGGAAATAAGTGTGACACTGCTGACCCTATTCTGGAACAATCCCAAGCGGTTTTCCCAGGAGAGGGGTGGGTTCGTGCTAGTCTAGTCTCAAGCTCACTATCCTCCAGACATCAGTGAGGATACCAGAGGAGTTCTTTCAGGAAACCACTGGAGCTGGAATTTCCTCAGTCCTTTGTTTCATGCACCTGAGCAAAGTGGCCCAGGCCAGGCAGGTAAGGAAGAGGATGTGGATACTTCGGAGCAAAGCTTGGGCACAAACAATCCATGTTCAACTAGCTGCTTCACCATCCCATCCCCCACAATCTGGGGTCCCGGTTGGTAGTATGTTTGTGAACACGTGTACCAGTGCGTTAGAGACACGTATACATCCACAAGCGCGCGCGCACGCACATGTCCTCGAGGCCTTTCCTATCAGCACCCACCTCCCTTGATTCAACTATCCATCAGGGACAAGAAATAAAAACCTGGTCTTTACAAGAAGTATCCTGGCCTCTCCTTGGAGGCTGAAGGATTTTATGGTACAGGCAATTTTGCCAGCCAGGAAAACAAGACAAAGGTCTTATTTGGTTTATCAAGCCCAGGTTACACCCATTGTTCAGGGGGCCAAGCAGTGTTAATCAGTACCCAGACCTTTGAATAGAATCTTTACCAAATAAATCTGTGTAGATATTCTTGCTACATAACAATAAAAGTGCTATTCTGGGGAGGAAGCAGAAATCACTAATATTTTAGGCAATAGTCTTTCCTTGCCTATAAAATGGGAAGTGATGCCTGCCACGGAGATATAAAGGCAGGGAAATCTAAAACTTAGGATACAATCCGTTGCCAAATAGTGCTAAACAGGGCTTTCTGGAAAGAGAGCATTGTGATTAAAAGTCCTAGGAGACCCCTCTCTCCCCATTTGCTTTTTACATGCCCATACAAATACACAGGGGAAAACTGCATGGTTTTGAAATCAAAGTACCCCATACAAAAACAATCATATGTCAAAATTCAAGGATGCAAAAGAATTCGAATTACAACACCAAGAGGAATAGTTATGAAATACCAATAATGGTTGATAAATGCTCGCCCTACTCAGTGAAACACATAAACAAACCTTTGGCCAGAAGCATGGATGTTCGCAGGTCACCATCAGGGTTTATGATAAAGGCACCGAACACACCTCTGCCACAGGGGAAGGTAATTAGAGAACCAGGTGTCTCCCCTTTGATAAATGCTGCTCCCCGAGAAGCCTGGCTTGACCGGGAGCTGGAAATAATCAACCAGGGTTTTGGAAAGGGCTCTTCCTAGATCCTCCTGGGTTCTTGTGCAGCCCATGCTCCGAGCCTCCCATCTTCCCTCCTGGTTGTCAAAACAAGTCTGTGGGAGAGGCATTCTCAGGAATGTGTGATGCTTTGTTTAATATGGAAAATGACCCTCCCGAGGCCCAGGGAAGAAATGAAGAGGCAGATTTCCTCTGTAACTTTCACAACACAAACTCCTAGGGGACGGGCAGTTTAACAGGGTGCGTAAGAAAGTTGTCGGATTCGAGGCTCCTTCAGAGAGTGCCCCTGAGTTTAATTGTAGGCATCCAAAGGGTTAAGTCGACTTGGTGGACTCGTTCTCTCTCATTCTCTTCTTTTAAGGATCTTATTAAATGGGAACTGTTTACTCACAGCTTAGAGAAGGAAGGTGGGAGGAAAGCACTCTCCTTTTCTGATGCAGCTTACCCTTGTAGGGGTGATGGAATTTTTAAAGGATTAGGATACAATGAAACACGTTTGCACCTAATGAGGCTTTTCATTCTGAATCTCAGCCTCCAGACATACTGCTATATGATCCTAAATTCTGAATCTCCATTTCCTCACCTGTAAAATGGGGCTAGAACTGACCTCCATCTGAATTGTTGCAAGGATTAAATTTGTGAAATGGATCAAAATGTCATCTCAGCACCTGGTACGTGGCATCCAGGAAACAGTAGCTGTTATTAGAATGGACTCTTCATTGCTGGTTCGTTTATAAGCTCTATATATACATTTTGTGCAGAAGAATCATTAATGAAAATCAATTCTTGTGTTGGTAGGCGAAGTAAGATTTCAGAGTGCAGAGAAATCATTTAGTAACAAAGATCCAATGAGTACATTTCAACTAGGTACTAGTGCAAGGGCCTGGGTTTTCGGTCAGGCAGACCCAGGCTCCAGTTCAGCAGCACAACCATTTTGCCATGTGACCATGGAAAAGTTATCCAGAAAGTAATATGTAAAGTTTATAAAGAATTTACATGTTTTGATAACTTTATAATGCCATGTTTTCTTTTTATAGTCAATAGTATTTTAATAGCAAGATCTTGCATTTTTAAACAAATAAAAATGTAAGCACTCTTTCACATTTTTCTTTTATTTTAAATTAGAGAACCAGAGGGGCGCCTGACTGGCTCAGCTGGTGGAGCACGCCACTCTTGATCGCAGGGTCATGAGTTCAAGCCCCACGTTGGGCACAGAGATTGCTTAGAAATAAAATCTTTTAAAAAAATTAGAGAACTATATTGCATAGTTTGGAAAAGCAGAAGAGAGAGAAGAAGAATCATAATTTAACCTTCCTAACACAGTCACTATCTCCCTTGTGTTCTCTTACTGTGAAAGCACCATCAGGACCACAATATTATCTCCCTTATCTGTATTCCCTTCTCCGCTCTCAGTTGTTTTGCTGCGTTATCAGGCTCACACACACCCACACAAACACTACACACACATATAACACAGACAACCCACGGAACCGAAACAGGCAAAATATATAGACTTCAAAGGTTCTACCAAACGGACCCATGCTACCTTAATGACCCTTATCAACCTTATATATGGTCAAGAAACATTGGCTCTTGGCTAATGTGGGCATTATCAGTCTACCAAGGAGACTCCTGAATCTTACCCTGCTGATATTTAATCTTCCTGGGTCTCCCCATCTGGATTCGTGGTGCTATTGAATGTTATCCATCCTGAAGATCTACCAAAGACCTGAGGAAAGGTGATCCCCCCACAACGGAAGGACTACATAAACTGACCATGGAAAAGACATGTGATGTGCCTAGCACTTTCCTGTTTGGAAAACCAAATGTGAACATAGACCCCTACAGAATTAAAGAGAAAATAAACTCCACAGAAGCACGCTATTTTCTGAAATATCTGGGCAGGGGACAGTTAGTGAAGAAGGGTGAAGATAAGTCACAACACTGTTTCACACAGAAGATAAGAAACCCGGAAACTCTGCCCTGATACATGTTACATACAGACAGGTAATAAAAATAAATCCAGAGAGGTTCAGGTGTGGAAGGCAGGAGGTGGTGTCACCAGATAAAATACAGGATCCCTAGTTGAATTTTAATTCCAGGTAAACAACAAATCATTATTTAATGTAAGTATATCCCATGCACTCTTTGGGACATACTCACACTAAAAATACATTTGTTGTTTATCTGAAATTAAAACTTAACTGCATGTCCTGTATTTCGATTTACAAACTCCAGCAGTCCTACTTGAGAAGGGGAAGCTAAGCAGAAGGGGAAAAAGGCAGAGACTTGGGGCGATAAAATTAAATAAAGTGATAGCAAAATGTGAAAGATTAAAAGAAAAAAGTTTTGGGTCTCATTTATGAATAACAGTCAGCAACGTTTACCAAAAAGAACGTGAAGGGTTTCCTAATTGAGCCTCTAAAACNCAGATGGGGGTTGAGGTCAGCATTAGAAGGCTGGTATTCTTCATGTTCCTCCCTGGCCAGGTTCCGCCCTCTCAGAGGCCACCCCCATTTCTGAGAGAGCCTGTGCAGCCTGGTCCCAACCCGCGCTCAGTTCATGAGCTCCTACTAAGCACTCATGCAAAACATGAGCAGTACCAGGTCCCCAGGGAAAGGGCAAGAGCATGTAAATGTTGAATGAATACCTGAATCAACTCTTTCTCTTCAAATGCCTGTCCCCCTTTCCCCGCCCCACTCCTTTTCCCTCTCTATTTTCCTTGTAACAACTCCTCAGCTTCCCTCCACCTTGTGCTCTAATAAATACCTGCACCTTGACCCAGATGAATTGGTAAGTATTGGGCCACAAGGACAGGATGAAATTTTGCTCAGGGGCCCTTCTGACCCTGCATGCTCTTCATAGACAACGAACACGTCAACACTTGTCTTTAAGTGCTTCTGATCTGCCTTTACTTCTGTCACTTGGGGAGCGAGGTTTTCCTCCGGTAGCTGCGCGTGAGAAATCCTCTTTAAAAAGTAATCCTGTACAGATGGGTGAGTAGGGAATATGACCAGCATACAGCCTTGACTCGGGCAGATGTAAGTTTAGGCATCTGATAAGTATTTGGTTCTGTCCAGGAAGTAGCTGGCCCATGAAATCAGATATGGGGAGGAAGTTTGTCCCTGGGAGGGGCCCCTCACACTGGAGCCACAGACCAGGGGAGATCGGAATGCTCGCTAGGCTGCGGGGCTGTGAAAGCGCACATGGGCCAGAATTCATTTCCCTCTACCTCCACTCGGGTGTCACTGTGAGTCCACCCAAAGCTCGCTGAATTACACTGTCCATTTTAAAGAGCAAGGTGTCCCAGGATCGTTTGTGACTCAAGAGGTCCTAATGTGTACCTTCTCCCATTATAAATCTATCAGCTTATTGAATGAGACACATCAGCTGGCACATTGATGTTGGAAGATTTCCACAGACAGCCACAACCACAGACACAGGACAGTGAGATTACAAAATCGTTTTACTCACAGGGACTTTAAAATTCTAATTCGCTTTCTGTTCCCCTTGATGCCTTGTTCGTGACAGGCACTTAGCAAATATTCGTAGAACAACTAAATGAAAAAATGAATGAGTGAATGGCAGACGTTAAAATCTTCCTAGATGGATGAAGATTGGAACTCGAGACCAGGCCACATGCCACTGTGGGAAAAGCCCGAGAGCAGTCCTAGCTTTACCACATACTGGTCTTGTGATCAGGTCAAGTCACTTAAACTCCATGACCTTTAGCTTCTTAAGACTAAAAACAGAAATAATCTCCTGCCTTAATAGGTGGTTTTGAAAATCAAGTGAGACTTCATATCTGAAAGTGGCTGTTAGATGGATCTAAGATCATCAGATAGGATTCAAAACTAGGTTCTCTCTACCTTTAGCTATGGGACTTTGCTCAAGTTAATTAACCTACTCAGGCCTCAGTTTTCCCATCTACAAAATGGGAATAATATACCAACTTCCTTGAATTGTCATTAAACTTAGATGAAATCGTGTCTGCATGTATGATTACATGTACATGGTAAACTCATGTTAGCTTCTCTTCTTTGGGTTCCCATTCTCTGTGTATTTTCTTAATGGGTTATTATTCTGCATTGCCTAGACTTACTCTCTGCCAATCCACCAGTTGGCAAGTAAATTAATTAGGTGATAAGTGATTATTATTATTATTATTATTATTATTCTGAGGATGATTATTAAAGCAGGTGGCCGGTCTGACTGGCCACAGGTCATGCATGCAAAGCAGCTGCAGTGGTATCTCAGGATTATTTCCTTATCAAGGACCTGCCATCCAGGTGTTTCCTCATTTTAGGACCCACCCTCTAGGTTTCCTCAAATTGTGTCTTTCAGATGAGACCCACCCGCTGGAGTTGAGTTCTGAAGGAACTAACCCTGGCATGCGTGAGGAAGTACTTCACTGATCATGGCCATGGCCAATCTTTCAGGAAAACTCAGTCACCTCTCCCCTGACCCTCCCTCCGGCCCAAATCCTCAGGCAAAGCAGAGGAATCTAGCAAGCCTTCGACTAGAAGCGGCCATTAACCTAGTTTTCAATGTCTCTAAGACCTGCCAGGCTACTCCAGATAGGAGTCTGGGTGGTTTTTTGTTTCTCGTTAAAAAAAAAATCATTTAAGACTCCCGAACAGTGTGCTGATTTATACTATTTATCTCTCTTCTTAAGCCACCATATCAACTTATTGACCCTGCTTGTTCTGTTTGGTAGATACTGCACTTTTAAAGGTATCATACAAGGTTCTTTCTGTCAGTGCCAGGTTTCAAGCCCTCCCATTCTAAAGCCCCAGAGAAGGTTACACCAAGAGTCCCATATACCTCTGTGCTAGTGACGACATGCTGGGACCTCTAATCCCCAAACCCTGGGTCAAGGTCTCCTGTCCCTTATCACTTGTTTTCACTAAACGCATCTGTTTGGTATGTGGATAGATTTTTAAACTCTTTTCACAAAGTCTAGTGCTTGAGACAAAGCCAGCTCAGGTTCTGCACTTTCTCATTATTTCAGCAACTCACTTGCTTGATATTAAAAATAGCTTTGTCTCGTCCATCGAGTCAGACCCAGGAGACAGGCGCCTGCTATTCTAATCTCTGCTTCACAAATAGCTCTCTATGGGCTCAAGCATCGATCAACACTTCTAGGGGTCTGTAGTTATACAACAGGACCGGGCCTTGGCACCTATAAAGGTAGGCTCTACTTGACTCTCCTGAGCCATCCAGGAAGTCACTGTGAGGCCTACACAGCCCAGTTCCCACCATGGACCACCAACTGTGGCTTGAAACTGGGAAGTAGTTAAGAGCATCCCCCCACACTTAGGGTATCCGGCATTTCCCAGGCCAGAACCTACAAAAGCTTCCCTCAAACAACGCTGGTAAACAGACTGCCCATCCCCCCNAAGCCCATATTCTACTCTGTGAAAGACGATAGACCCTGCGGTTGCTAAGGGAACCAAGCCTTTTATTCCATCCCAGTGACTGGCTGGTTGGGGCTGAGGAGTGGGGTAACAACTGGTGCCCAGGCCTTTGGAAGCCCCCCAACAGACCCCCCTTTTCTCAAAGGGGGAGGGGTGGGCTGCGCCCCCACTGCCTTTTCACCCAACCCCAGCTGGGTGGGACAGAGCCCTTGGGCTCTCAGGAGCTTCCTGGCTGGAAGCTCGGAGCTCGGGGAGATCAGTGCTCCCCAGGCCCTCCTCTGGCCCTGGCCCTTTCCAGAGGACAATAGCCTCCATGCAAGGGAAAATTCCATCGCCCAGGGTTCAAGTCTCCAAGGAGTTGCTGGGGCCTCTGTTTAGCCTGGAGTGGGCTCTGAGGAGCCTCTGCAGCTGCCTGGCTTGTTTTCCCCCTTGCTGTGTTTTATTTTTAACCCCTGAGCTGCCAAGGATTGTTTTTCCCCAGTCAGCGCCTGGGAACTGAGAGAGGAAAGAAATAAGGCTTTGTTCCCTTTGGGGAACTAATTGGGAGAGACAGGCGTTAGGGCCAGCTCAGCCCCATTAGGGTGTGAGGCTCCCACCCCTGCACACACATCGTCCCCCCAGCCCACGCCCAGGAGGCTGGGAGAGGGTTTGCTGCAACTGAGGCCCAGGGGCTAGGCCAGAAGCAAGCACAACTTCAAGGCCATGAAAGCAGCCGACAGTCATGCTTTCAAACTCAGAAGACACTTAGGATAGAGGGATGTTGGGAACTGGAAATGTCTACTCTTTCCCAGGTCAAACCCCTAGACCAACCCCCACTCTTCCCCCCTGCTCTTTCTCTCCAAATCCGCATAAGGAACTCCCTATGGAAAGCGAGGGACCTTAGATAAAGTAAAAAGAAAAGAAAAGAAAAGAAAAGAAAAGAAAAGAAAAGAAAACTCAGGACATAACGCTTTTAAACACTAGGTTAATAAATGGGAACCACCTAGCAGTCCCACTTTTAAGTTTATCAAAAATTCTTTTTACTCCAGGAATTTAGTTTCATTGCAAATCAGCTCAAAATCAATGAAAAGTTAGACTATTGTCATTTTGTTTTAATATCGAATGGATTCCAAGGAGGGATCCAGAAAAGAATTTAAGGATTATTTTGATCCCATTTAGAAACAGAGCACATTTTTTTCTTGTTTTGAGGAGGAGTGTCATAATTATTTGTATTTGTTGAGTGCCAGCTTCGTGCCATGTGGGGGGGGGTTTTCCCCAGTTTTATTGAGGTATACTTGACATCCTAGCAAGTTTCTTTTATTTTTTTAATGTTTATTTTATTTTTGAGAAAGACAGACAGAATCTGAAGCGGGCTCCAGGCTCTGCGCTGTCAGCACAGAGCCGGACGCGGGGCTCAAACCCATGAACCGTGAGATCATGACCTGAGCCAAGGTCGGTCGCTTAACCAGTTGAGCCATCCAGGTGCCCCCAGAGCAAATTTCTAAGAAAGCATCAACCCCCTCCACTTCCAGCAAGTGCATCCAGGTGCATCCTGGTAAGGACAGTCCATCTATTCCCCAAGAGTGGTTAGGGCAAGAGAGGCTCTGGTTATACTGCAGAACACAGTCCAGGCCTGAGTGTGGGCTGGACGCCCTGCATGGTCTGCAGAGCACCTCTGTACCTGAGCACCCCTGCTTCACTCCCTGACACAGCGCCCCCGACCCCGGTGTGTCGGCAGCAGGGCAAGAACACGATGTGGGCTCACAGGGCCAAGAGGTTCATGCTGACGTGGGAAGAATGCAGACTGGGACCTAAGACACGGGCCATAGAGAAAACCATTTTATTAAAACGTCAGCCTGTGAACTTCACACAGCTGTGGCTCTGCTCCCCTCCCCACCTCCCACCCCTCCACCC
>NW_027530512.1:1410636-1466318 GCF_008692635.1 Crocuta crocuta | reverse complement strand
CAGCGTCCCGCACTGCAGACGACCTACCCTTCCTCTAGTGTGGCAAGACGACATTTTCAGGAAGCTGGTAGGCAGAATGAGGCAACTCACACATCAGGGAAAGAGTCTGGTTCCCTTGCAGCGCTGGGGTTTAACCATCCCCCAGGAATTTCCCAGCACACAGACAAAGGCCTTGGGAGTGAGCACCGCAGATGCAAGGGTGAGTCAAGCTGGGACTCTGCACACCCTTAAGCCTGGCCGAGATTCCCCTCACGTCATCCCACACTCCCTGTCTGTGTCTGGTCCAAGTACACGGAGCCCCAGGATCCTGCGCCTCAATCCGTATCCTCCATCACAGTATCAGTGGCCAAGCCAGGACCGCCCCAGGGCCCACTACACCAGTCACTCAGCATCTTTGAGGAGTGGGCCCTGCTGGCAGCCCAGAACCAGGCCATCTGAGACCAGGGCTCCCTGCCGCTCGCCCTGTCTGGAAAGACACCCCAGCCCCCAGCAGTACTGACTATGCATTTGGACCATCTGTATTTTTTTTTTTCAGCTTTTTTTAAGACAGACCACAGGCCATTGAGGGACTGGCCAAGGATGAGAGGGCACCTCAATGTGGCCATTTTCACGACAAGGCCTCTGGTTAATGCCAGATTCTTGAATTGAATAGAAAGGCGGAAAGCTAACCAACCCATCAGAACAATAATAACTAACGTTTACCAAGTGGTCTCATGCCAACAGGGTTCTGGAGGCTTTCTGTGTTTTAACTGATTTTCATCTCATGATAACCCTACTAGTGAAAGACTATTGTTTTTCTCTTGCGTGGATGAGGAAAGTGAAGCAAGGCTGCAAACCACGTGGTCCCAAGCGTGGCAACTCCCGTGTCCCCAAGGACGCCCCCTCAGGAAGCCTGGATTGTTTGCCCAGAGTCTCTCCCAACGGCCCGCATCCTCCCTACAGCATTACCTGGCTTTTGTACTGAGAGAAGAAAGATTCGGGGGGGGGGTGGTGGGTCCCTTCCAGAAGCTTCAGGAGGTGGGAGTGTGGGTTTAACTGGGCAAGTGCGGCTGAAGAGGCAAGACACCCGGGTTCCTGTCAGCCTTTATCCACAGTAGCGCTGCCAATTCTTCCGGCTCCTAAGCTGCATGCCCCTCCTGGGTCGGCCACAAGGCCTCCCAGCCACCCCCGCCCCCAGGTTCCCACCCGGCCTCGGATTCTGTGCAGAACGGTGACAGACAGCATGGGTTGGCGCGAGGATGGCCCCAGACAGCACAAACCTGACAAATAACCACTCGTCTCACACGTGAGCCTTACAGTGCACTTCTCAGTGTTTGGGGAACTATGTGTTCTTTAGAAATGTGTCTGTTTGGGTCATGAGTAAGTATTGGGGGAGAGGGGATGGGTGCCTTTTTCCAGTTAACGAAGAAGGTTTCATGGAAGAAGAAGATTTTCTTAGTCACATTTCCTGTTTCGCAGTGACCTTTTGAAAGGAAACCCACAAACAAACCTGTGCCAAGGCCTGCTTACAAGATCTACCCGCAGGTATAATAAAGATGATCTAAATAAAGACCACAGTGGGCCACGCTTAACCTGAATCAGTGGAAATAATAAGACACTGAGAAGGTCTGATGGACTGAGATAGAGAGATGTTGGTGCTCTGTAAACTGCAAGAAAACAACATCTACGAGCCTTGCGTGATCCTTCAACAGGGATCCAAGCAAAGGGGCGGAGGAACCATTCAGTGATCTTTTCATTGGTCTCTATGTACTTAGGGCTTAGCCTCTTGTTATAAAACAGAGGCTCTAGAAATTGAGAGATGCTCAGAGGGATTTCAAAAGAAGCAATGATGACCGGGTGGTAAAATTAGTTATGGGGATCGAGATTATTTAGCCTGGCCGGAAAAGAACCCAGAGTTAACCGAAGAAGTATAAAGTTGGCCAGCCCTGGTTGTTTGACGAACAGTGGCAGGGGTGCGTTTCTACAGCTGCTGACCGCAGATGGACAGGCCAGGATGGGAGTGTTGACATGGAATGTTCGAGAACATGCTGAAGATGACTGGAGTGTGGAGCAGACTATCAAGGCCAGGGCTGGCCTCACCTTCCCCAGGAGAGTTGGACGATCAGATTTCAGAGACTGCATCCGGATGGGATGAAGGGCACGAACCACTGTCGACGTTTACATCTAGTTAAGAGCAATTCCACAGAGATTTTGGGCATGGAAAGCTTTGTTCTGTTTTAAACAAGGAAGCCTGGAATTTGGCTCAGGTAAAAAAAAAAAAAAATCAGGCAAGGGGCGCCTGGGTGGCTCTGTCGGTTAAGCATGCGACTTTGGCTCAGGTCATGATCTCACAGTTCGTGGGTTTGAGCCCGTATTGGGCTCTGAGCCTGCTTCGGATTCTATATGTCCTTCTCTCTCTACCCCTCACTCACTGACCGTCTGTCTCTCTCACTTTATCTCTCAAAAAATAAATAAACATTTTTTGAAAATCGGGCAAAGGAAGCAGTGAGAGCATTAGCAAAAATGGAGTGGTATTAAGGGGAGGAGATGGCAGGCAATGACCCAGGGAGCACCTAAGAGTTAGAGAGTTTGTTTGGTTGTTGATTTTTGGCTTTTGGTCGGTTGGGTTTTTTTTTTTTTATCAAAAGTGAAAGAAGACTTTTTTATTTTATTTTATTTTATTTTATTTTATTTTATTTTATTGATAGGTAATATGCTCCCATGGTCAAAGATAAAAACATAGAAGGTGATAGGTCGTGTCTCACTCCCACCTTGTCCCTCATCTGTCTAGTTCTATGCTCACTTCCCTATCTTTATTCATTTCTTACATATTTTGCTTGTGTTGTTACAAGCAAATATGACTACAGATAATTGTTTTTTACATTCTTTTTTTGCACTAAGGTAGCATAACACCACCTATACATGGTATTGTGCCCCAGGCTTTTTCACCCAACAAAGTATTCCAGAATTCTTACCCTATCAGCAGGTAGAGAGTTTTCTGATGCCTTTCTGCACAGAGAGCGAGTGAGCCCTGAGGTGTTTCTGACTGAAATACCTCAGAGTTTCTTCCCAGTCAGTTTCCATGTCTCTCTCCCATCCAATGCCATACCTAAAATTTTTACCCAAACCCAGAGTTATTTTCAAATCCCCCACCCGCCTTAAGTCTTCTTAAACCCTTCTGTCCACCTCAGAGGATTTTGCCCTCAGGCACCATATCCCGCAAGGTCCCTATAAAACGTAAAAGTCTGTTTGACAGAGAAGAAGATGACAAAGAGAGAACTGTCATGCCTCAGTGTTGCAGAGAAAGACACCCGTTCATTCCCTGGACCTTTGCTACTAAGATGGCGCCCTGAGCTACCAGAACCCAAGCACCGGGCGGCCTCTCACTGTGGGGCTCTGTGCAGCCAAAGCCAATGCCCAGGGCCAAGTTCATTGTGAGGAAGATCCCCCGTGATGCCCCTCCACCCCAGAGTTCCCTCAGTCACCCAGCCCTCAGTCCTGTCAGACCTGGCTGCCCTCTTCCCATCCCCCACCTCCCATGGAGAGCCTCAGTTTCCGCCCTGCTCCAGCCCTGACCAGCCGGGAAGCTGATCCCAGAGGATGCGGTCTTGGAGATGTGGAGGCACCAGTCATATCAGGTGAGTGACAGCTGGTCAGATGGTGTCCACAGAGCCAGTGCTCCTCAGCAGGGCACTGGTGGGAAGGGGGTAAGGTGGGCTGGGCCGCCATGCCGCACCTCTCATCTCCCATGTGGTTATTCCCAGACCCATACTCTTCAGGACCACCCCTCAGCTGCTTCGTGTTCCCAGGGGGTCTCCACCTGCTGGTCTGTGACTCTCCTTGAAATAACATTTTGAAAGGTGGTGTGTGTGGTGCCTGTGAGCACTGGGCTTAGAGTCAGGTGGACATGACTTTATGTCCTAGCTCTGCCCCTAACAAGCTCCATGACCTGCCAGTTAGCCTGTTAGAGTTTTAGCTTCCTTAACTACAAAATGGGAATAAAATCTGTGTCAAGGGATCACTCTGATGATTAAGCTAAGGGGGTTCTCTGAACAGTCTCAGTCTGACACCATCACCTGCTCAGAGTGGCCACAGCCCTCTCCCTTCTGCCTGCCCTGCCGAGCCCAGCTCTGAGCACTGGGGACAAGTGGACCCCTGGCCATGGGTACTGGCTGGCTTTGAAGAACCTCACACAGGCAGTGTCTGCAGGTGAGGGAAACATGGGGCTGCCGGTTAGGTTAGCAGTCTCAGTATGGGCCTCTCCTTCCTCAATTTCAAGGGACAGAAAAGGCCCTTCTCCTTTCTTGGTGTCTCCAAAAGCATCTCTACTGCCCAAACCCATGGGGCCCGGAAGGCAATGTAGTGGCAGCCTCTCCTTTCATACACAACCTACGATGGCCCTTGAGACTGTGTCTGACATGACCCTGCCCACTGACCAGTCTCATCTTGAGTCACTACTCTCCTTTGCTCTACCCCCAGAATCCTCCTTCAGTTTCTCCACGTGTTCCCTCTTACCTAACTAGCCAACCCTCCCTCTACCTGGCTAACCTCTAATCCACCCTGCATGCCTACACTTGGATTTGAAAGTCTAAGCGCAGGGGTTATGTTCCTTTTAGCCAGGTCAGATCTTTCAGGATGCTGGCCCCAGCCCCCAATGTCCTGCCTATCTGTCTCAGTGTGCGATACCCACAATTTTCAAATGATTCTTCTGTTGTTCTTATCTTTTCTTGTTGTTTCTTAGCAGTGTGGCTCTCTGTAGGTCGTCATTTTTTTTTTTTTTTAATTTATTTCTAGGAGAGAGAGAAAGACAGCGTGAGCAGGGGAGGGTCAGAGAGAAGGAGATACACTCTGAAATTGGCTCCAGGCTCCAAGCTGGCAGTCAGCACAGAGCCCGACGCGGGGCTCGAACCCATGAACCGCGAGATCATGACCCAAGCAAAAGTCGGACGCTTAACTGACTAAGCCACCCAGGCGCCCCTGGTCGTCATTAAGAGGTTGGATAGGAATGGGTCCTGCAGCCCACTACCAGGGACTTCCCTCCTAGAAGCTGACATTGATCTGCTCGTCTTCATGTAATGGCAGAAGGGCATGATGGTTTTCCAGTTTGCTGTGGAGCAAATCACCTCAAACTTGATGATATAAAATACCAACTGTTTTATTATGCTCACAGATTCTGAGTCAGGAATTTGGACAGAACATACATAAAATAGACGGCTTTTCTCTGCCCCATGTCTAGGGCTCCAGCTAGGAAAAGTAGACAACAGGGGGAGGGAGGGTGAGCTGAACGGTTGGGAGCTGGAGTTGTCCAGAGGCTTCTTTGGGAAGGCAGGGGGATAAGCGAAATAGGTGAAGGGGGTTAAAAGTTATAAACTTCCAGTTATAAAATAAGTAAGTCATGCAGAAGAAGGTACAGCATAGAAAATAAGGTCAATAATATTGTAATAACCTTGTATGGTGACAGATGGTAACTATATTTATCGTGGTGAGCATTTTGTAATGTATATAATTATCAGATCACTATGTTGTATACCTGAAACTAATATCATATGTCAACTATATTTAAATTAAAATTTTTAATGTTTTTAATAAATTAAAATAAACAAACTATCAATAAAAAAATAAGAGGAAGTTTGGGGCACCTGGGTAGCTCAGTTGGTTAAGTGTCCGGACTTTGGCTCAGGTCATAATCTCATGGTTCGTGAGCTCTAGCCCCGTATCAGGCTCTGCACTGACGGTGTGGAGCCTACCTGGAATTCTCCGTCTCTACCTCTCTCTCTGCCCGTCTACCTCTCTCTCTCTCTCTCTCTCTCAAAATAAATGAATAAACTTCAAAAAAAAAAAAGGTCACAATGTGTTTTTTAAAAATAAATAAATAAAAGCGATTTGTACACCAAGGAAGGAAGGAAGACAGGCAGGCTTCTTTGTTCACATGTTTTATACCAGCATTGGGATGACCCAAAGGCTGGAGCAAGTATTCTAAATGTTTTTTGTTTTTTTTTTTTTTTATCTTTAGAGAGAGAGAGCAAGTGGGGAAGAGAAAGGGAGAGAGAGAGAGAGAGAATTTTAAGCAGGCTCCACACTCAACATAGACCCAATGCAAGGCTTGATCCCACGACCCTGGTATCAAGGTCTGAGCTGAAATCAAGAACCAGATGCTCCGCTGACTAAGCCACCCGGCACCCCTCCAAGAGCAAGTGTTATAGGAGCAGCAAGTTGTGGGGCCTTTTATGAACCAAGCCTTGGAAGTCTCAGAGCACCTCCCTCTCTGTACTCTACTGATCAAAACAGTCATAAGACTCTCAGATTCAAGGGGAGGAACATGGATCCCACCTCTGGATGGAAGCAATGTCAGGCATCCCTGGAAGCCTACATCCAGCTGAAGAAGTACTTAGAGTCAGTACTCTCTCACTAAGTCAGGGCATACATTCTAGCCGGCAGGCTAGTCAACGGTGATAAGTAAGTGAGGAGAGGCAATATTCCAAAACCTCTGGCATTCTTGCCGAGAGGAATATAGGCCAGGCTCCCATGATAAGAACCCTCTATTAGAACAGAGATTCAAGGTGGATACTGAGTCTCCAAGAAAAGGCAGAATCACAGTTATCACAACCGGGACGTGCACAGTGTCAGAGCAACAGCATGTGACATGATGCTATCACACGGGTTTAGCTGAATATCTTCAGTTCCCCTCCTGAGAGGGCATGAGAGTCTATGAAATGCCTATGAAGACACTTAAAAATATATCGATGGCCTATTCCTGATCTGACCATTTGGACATTGTATCAAAAAAGGAAAGGGACCAAGGCTTGTTCCTGGTGAACCCATGCATGCTTCCAGTGATCACCATGCCTTTTAAAGATCTTGTTTTTTAAGTAATCTCTACACCCAATATTGGGCTCAAACTTGCAACTCCAAAATAAAGAGCTGCATGCTCCACTAACTCTTGAGACAGCCAGGCACCTGCCACCATGCATTTTAACTGCACGGAGACCATGTTTAATCATGTCAGCTTGGGAGCAGTGCAGACCCCACCAGACTGGGACAGGGAGTGGGAACTACGCAGATCGAGAGAGAAATGGGAGAAAGCAAATGGAGGAGGTGTTTAGAATTACTCCTAAGTCCCTCGAGAGCTGCTTGAGGGAAGGTGGGATGCTAGGGCCTGGGACTTTCAGGAGGTCCCAGCCTGCCAGCAGGCTAGCTGTCAGCTCTCCATCCATGTCCTGATTCAAGGCAAGCCCCATGACTCTCAGAGAGCAAAACATGTACACCGATGTGGGGTCACTTGAAGGCCTCTTCACCTCACAGGCTGGAGTATCTGGGACTTCATGGAGGAGCAGCAGAGGGGAAAGAGCACAGAGATGGGTCTGGGAGACCATGAGGAAAGTGAAATTGATTTTTTTGGAGGGTGGTATACAGTTCTGTGGAAGCTCATGTGCAGTAGCCCAGGGGACCAGCACCTGTCATAAGCCATCAGCTTCCGGGGGTCTGGCTCACACAATCCCAGAAGGCCAGAGCTGGGTCCAGCCTGCTCTGGGGTCCTGTAATCCAACCCTCCCAGTTGAGAGATGAGGAAACCATAGCAGAGCCCGTTTGTGAATATCCATGTGCTCCTTTGCATTCCTCAGTCTTCCCTGCAGGTAGGTAGAAATCATGTGATTAATTATATCCAAGACTCTATGTGACATGTGTCACTTCCGGACCAAACAGTTAAGATATGATGCATCTCCTCCATCCTTTCCTCCCCCTGCCATTGCGGATCTACAGCCCACAGGCGCTGGCAGCACGGCTACAAGATGGAAGAGATTCTATCCATGCTCTCCAAAGCAAGAAATAAAGGTTGACTTTGTTAAACCGCTTCTGAAACTTGAATGTTTCTTTGTCACTGCAGCATGGCCTGGCTAAGCCTGACTAATGTGGGAATTGAGGCCTAGAGAAAGCAAGCATGGATTGAATAACCCTGAATGATGTCTATCAGATCCCTCCTCCATCAGAAAAGGAGAACCAGTGCAGGTAAGACGGTAAGATTTTCTGCTCTGGGGCGATAATCCGGCAGCGTTGATCTCCTACCTTCATGTAATGTCTTATAATTTACAACGCACATTCATGGTCTCCATCTTGCTTAATCCTCCGAAGAACTTTGGTAGGACCATCTGTTGCCCTACTTTACTAGGACTTTATGAGACATATCCAAGTCATATTAGAGCCATTTTTTAGAATGGATGACAGTTTTTAGAATACTAGCATCTTTTTGTTTTTCTTAAGTAGGCTCCGCATCCAATGTGGGGCTCAAACTCCCAACCCTGAGATCAAGAGTCACATGCTCCATTGACTGAACCAGCTAGATGCCCCTAGGATACTGGCATCTTTATTTTTCTTTATTTTTTTAATGTTTTATTTATTTCTGGGAGAGAGAGAGAGAGACAGCGTGAGCAGGGGTGGGTCAGAGAGAGGGGGAGACACAGAATCCAAAGACGGGCTCCAGGCTCTGAGCTAGCTGTCAGCACAGAGCCCGATGTGGGGCTCGAACCCACAAACTGTAAGATCATGACCTAAGCCAAAGTCAGAAGCTTAACCAACTGAACTACCCAGGCGCCCTGAATACTGGCATCTTTTAAAAAGATTATAACTCTCCCTCCCCTCTCTAGAGAAATACTTGTTAGTATAGGTTTATTTCTTTCCATAGGTCTATTTTTGCAGTAAGTTTATTTTAATATTTAAATTTTGCCTTAAGAAGGTTCCTGTAGCCCTGGAGATAACTGGAGGCACCCCAAGGAGTCAGGGAGTGAGGGCTGGGAAAGTCCACTCTCAGGGGTCCCTGGCTGAGAGAGTCCCCTGGCCGGTCCCAGAGGAGGCTCAGCTACCACGGTCCCTGTTAAGCTGGCAAATGAAGAAGTTGGATTGGACCACATTAAAGCAAGATTTCTTCAAAAAATCCAAATCAGATCCAGGTTCCTCTTCTTCACACCACAGAGAATGGGTAAAGGGGATCTTTTGGTGCTGCTTCCTCTTTCAACAGAAAGTGGAATGGCTACAGGCCTACGGGTGGCCACTTATGTCTGGGAGTAGGCGACAAGTTAAAGGCCAAGGCTGGGGACCCAAGCTTTCTGGGGCCCTGTGCTCTCCAAACTGCATCCTCGGCCACAAGGAGCCCAGGCTTCCTTGGAGGCCGAACCACTCTGCGGGCCCCAACCCTGTCTATCCACCTGGGCCTCCCTGATCTGGAGGTCGCTTCAGACCCTCACCTGTGCTGTCTTCCTTATCAACATCCAGATGGATAACCAGCTCTGGGGTCCCCTCTCCCCTCCAGTTTTTCCTTCCTTGGGCCTTCATAATCTGAGTTCCATCTTCATCTTGATTCTGAAACTGTTCCCACCAAGATGTTCCTGGAAACTAAGAATCTTAGCTTCAAACCAGGCCCATCACTTACAAGTTTGTGACCTTGAGCAAGCTATTTATTTTCTCTGGTCTCGGTTTTCTCATCTGCAAAATGGAGATAATAGTAAGACTTGTCTCATAGGGCTGCTGTGAGGATGAAGTGAGGTAATGTGAATAAAGCACTTGGCAAAATGCCTGAGTCACATGGTCTATCATGGGATGAATACAAGTTTTCAATCCTTCATCCAAACCCTTGGGTCCACAGATCCTTTTATTAATTGAGATATAATTGACATATAACTGTATTCGTTTCAGGTATACAATTTAATCCTTTAATATATGTATATATTGTAAAAATGGTTACTATAGCAAGTTCAGTTAACATCCAAATCCATACATAGTTACAATTTTTTTCTTTTGAAGAGAGCTTTTAAGATTTTCTCTCAGCAACTTTCAAATATACGGTATGGTAATGCTAACTATAGTCACCATGCTGTAGCTTACATCCCCAGGATTTATCTTATAACTGGAAATTTGTATTTTTTGACCACCTTCCCCCATTTTGCCTAGCCCTGAACCCTCACCTCTGGCAACCACAAATCTGTTCTCTGCCTCTGTGAGTTTGGTTTGTTTTTAGGTATTTTGTTTTTTTCAGATTCCACATAAAAGTAAACTCATACAGTATATGTCTAATTATCTCGCTTATTTTTTTCTTATTTTAGAAAGTAATGTAACCCTCTCTAACATACCTCCCTCAGTAGGCACTGGGGCCGTGCCCCACAGTCAGACACATTCATGATTCTGCAGCGAACGCATCAACAGTCACTAGGAGGAGTTTAAATAGAGATAATAAAAAGCTTCTCCAAATCAGGTCAAGTTTTGCTGCCAGGTAAGATTTGGTCCAAAATAATAACAACAGGGGTGTCTGGGTGGCTCAGTTAGTTGGGCTTCCGACTCTTGACTTCGGCTCGGGTCATGATCTCATGGTTTATGAATTTGAGCACCACGTAGGGTTCTCTCTGCCTCTCCCCAATTCGTGCTCTCTCTCTCTCTCAAAATAAATAAACTTTAAAAAATTTATTTCAAAATCCCAAAATAAAAGCCTTTTTTTTTTTTTTTTTTTTTGAGGTCTTTGGATTTTAGCCTCGCAGTTAAGGGACAGTAACTCTGTACAAATATTGTTTATATTTACACATTTGGGTTTTCTGTCATAACATAATATGCGCCTGATGACTTCTGCCCAGGAAATCCTGGCTCCAGAAGTCTTCCAGTATCTCACCCTGACCCTGAGTTGCACCTTCAGTATCTCATAGCCCAAGGGGTTGGTACTGTACAGTCTGAGATCCTTTGAGATAGATAACTGCTGCACAGCCCCGCATACCTAAGTCAACCCTTTGAGGGCAGGAATAGTGTTTTCTACTTATCTGATCTTCTTAATAACGAGTACAGAGTTGAGCATCCAGCTGGTGCTTAATACATGTGCCCTGCGTGAGTTAGGCTGACCACTCTGATTCTCCTTCTACTCTTGTCTTGCCTGGCACTAGAAGAGAGGATGTGGTGTAAGGGAACCAAGATCTGCTCAAATCCCCACTTCAAGTCTTTGGCGTAATTACCCAGGAGTGGACTTGCTGGATCCTACGGTACTTTTATGTTTAATCTTTTTGAAGAACCACCACGCGGTTTTCCATGGTGGCTCCAGTACATTTTAGTTGTTATTATGTCTTCATCCATTCATTCATCAGACAAGTAGTGAGTGAGCATCATCTAGGTGCAGGCACAATGCTGGGTTCTGGGGATACACAGGGAGGCCACAGTCTGGCCGCACATAGTAGGCCCTCAGGTACTGGCAACAGTTATAAATGCACACTTTGCCTCCAGCTTATATCCCGTCACCTGATAACTCCTTCGTGTCCCCTCTGCGGCTCTTCACCAACTGGATGATCCTTCTCCAGCACCGGTCCCTCTTTTCCATTGTGTCTGAAACAGAAGGAAGGAGCCTTCTTCTCAGACTCCCCTTCCTCAGGCCTCTCTACCTGCCTTAATACCTCTCAGAATCCAATCACTTTCCCTGAAGCTTGTGGAAGCCTTTAGCTGTTACTAAACTCTGACTTCCCAAGCGTAGATTTCCAACCTCTCTTTACTGTCTGGCCGCCTAAACGCTCCCCAGGCACCCTCCCCTACCCCTCACAGTCCCTCCATGCCTCCATCTTGCCGTCTCCCCAGGGGCCCTGGAGGCCCTATGAGGCCCAGCCTGCCTTCCAAGGGTCGCAGAAGTCGGATATTCCATCCAGAAATGAGAAAACCCAAGCCACCTTCTTTTGTGAAGTCTTTCCAGATGGATCTACGGATACCTCCTAATTTTACCAAACCAATTTGGATATAACAAATGTTGGGGCGCCTGGGTGGCTTAGTTGGTTAAGCGTCCGACTTTTAGGTCATGATCTCGCGGTTCGTGGGTTCGAGTCCCGCGTCGGGCTCTGTGCTGACTGCCAGCTCAGAGCCTGGAGCCTGTTTCAGTCTGTGACTCCCTCTCTCTCTGACCCTCCCCTGCTCACGCTGTCTCTCTCTCTCTCTCCTAGAAATAAATAAAAATATTAAAAAACAAAAAAACAAAAAACAAAAAACAAATGTCTGTACATGACATTCTCTCACCACCTATGTCCATTATAAACTGGAAGATGGACTTGAAAGGAAACGAGCTCATTATCACTGCCTCGCACACCTGGAACTAATAGAACACTGTATGTTAACGAACTGGAATGAAGATAAAAACTTAAGGGCGTCTGGGTGGCTCAGTCGCTTGGGCTTCCAACTCTTGATTTCGGCTCAAGTCTTGAGCTTGAGCCTCACAAGGTCTATGCTGACAGCGTGGAGCCTGGTTGAGATTCTCTCTCTCTCCCTCTCTCTCTCTCTGCCCCTCTCCCGGTTGCTCTCACTCTCTCTCAAAATAAATAAACTTAAAAAAAAAAAAAGCTAAAAAAGCAAACTGAGATGACCTCTCAACATTCCGCTGGGGCAATTATAGGACCTTATCCTATCTGATAAGGACCTGAAGGGCCCCAGAGGCGGACTGCCAGCCCCAGCCTGCAGGTGAGGCGTCCTTCCTCCTCTTGTACTTGTGCGGCTGGAGAGATTTTTCCGAAGGGGCCGCTCACCGCCTTCAGCCCTTTGTAAGCCAACTTGCCTCTGGATGGTTAATGTATACATGCCCTTCTGATGTCTCCTGACGTCTCCAGCTCACATCAAATCACACGGTTTCCTAAATCCCGGTTTTCTCAAACTGAAACAAAGGGGAACTTCTGTTTTCCCTTCTTCTCTCCACCCCCCACTCGGTTCCCACAGCTTCCTGGTAGGCCCCTCGCCCCATAACTGGCTGGGAATTCAGGCTCAGCCAACCGGAAACATTAGCATACCTAAAACCCACATTTACATTTTATGACTTTGTAGGAAGACGACTTGCAATACAACCTACAATAAATTGGGGAAAAGAGAAATTGACACAGGTTCTCTTGGTCGGAGGGGAAGGATATCTACCTAGGTATTATTCTTAAGACTCCTTTTTTTTTGTTGTTTTTAATTAGAAAGTGGTTAATGAAGTAAGCAGGCCTGTGGTGTACCGGGTGTCTGTCTTATAGCCCCATGTTTCTGCCTCATTTACCCAATTCTTTTTTTTTTTTTTCTTCTTTAACCAGAGGAATTTTTCCCTAATGGGGAATCCCCTGATTTTGCATTCAAAGCTTTCCAAATGTAGTTCCTCCCCTCTTTTTTATCTTGTGTATTTCTCTGCCAAACGCAGCCAGGCTGAGAGAGTACACGTTGGGGTGCTAGGATGAGCAGGTAGTAGAAGGGTCAGTCACCCCAGAGCACCGACTGGCCAATTTTATGCATTAGAAGCTCCACAGTAAGTTTATGTAAACTTGCTGGAATTGGGTTCATGGTTATCTTGTGTGTCCAATGACTGATGGTATATGTCCTCTGAGTCTATTATGTGACAGCAGGGATCCCCAGGGCCCCTGAAAAACAAGGGCCACACAAGTCTTTGAGAAAACACTCCTGGGTTGGTGCAGCTAACCCCCTCCTCTCACACAGCTCCCAGCTCTGCAAGGACCGGAACCCAGGCTGACCCCCACCCCCACTGTCAGCTCCTCCCCCTCTGTAGAGGCTGGGGGCACCCTGGGGACAGAACCCTGCAGCTCCAGAGGGGAGGCTGCTCTGGGACCTGCTGTTGAAGACTCTCAGGAAGGCTGCACGGGGTAGGGGACGTCAGGCCACCTGCGGCGGCCCCCACAGAGCAGCCTGGTAGAGGCCAGCCCTGCATTCCCTCACTCTAGCCCCTCGCTTCCCTGGGGGCGTCACTCTGCCCTGAGGCTGCTGTCCCTGCCCCTGAGCACCTGTGTTTCACTATCTGCCATCTTGTAAAAAGAAAAACCATCTCTTGGGACCAGACCACCCTTCAGGTACCACCTTATTGGTCTTCTCCCTTTTACAAGTAAAATTCTTCAGAATAATTACTGATTGTCATGGTCACTACCTCCTCTCCTCCCGTTTTGTCTTGAACCCTTTACCAATGGGCTTTGCTCCCACCATTCTCCTCTTGCCATGGGTTACAATGGTAACTACCAGCTACCTCTCAGCCCTCATTCTCCCACCCGTCAACAGCATTTGGCCAGGTGACTGCTCCCTCCTTCTAGAAATACTTCCTTCCATCTCCCCTGCCCCTGACCTGCCTGCCTCTGATTCTACCTTCCTGACTAGTTTTCACTCCACTTGACCGAGTCTTCCTTAACTCCAGGCCCCATCCTAAAGCTTCTCTTTTTCTGGGGAGGTGCTCACTCCCAGGGAGACCCCCCTCACCCCATCTTTGTTTTGAGAACCATCCATGTGCTGATGAGCCTCCATCCGGGCTCTGACCTTTCCTAGATGGGTGACCTCGGACAAGTCCTTTAACCTCTCTGTGCCTGAGGCTCTCCATCTGTAAAATGAGGACAATAATAGCACCCATTCACAGGGTTGTTATGAGGATTAAGTGAGTTAGTATTTGTAAAGCACTAAAACACGCCTGGTGGGTTTATATAAATGCCCTTTCCACCCCTTCTGCCTGGCCAAACTCAGCTCACGCTTTATGTCTCAGTGTAAATGTTACTTCCAGATTTCTGTGCACCTTCTTCTTGTCACACCTATAAAAGTGTGGTCCATGCATTTCCTCTGTGACTGTTGTTACCTATCTCGCTGCTGCCCAGTTAGCCTCTGGAGAGCAAGGACAGTGCCTTCCTTCATTATTGCTTTATCCCCAGCACCCATAGTAATGGGGGACAGCGGGGGGCTGCAATGAAAGTCACTGGATGAATGAATGAATGGCAGAACACATGAATGGATGGGTTCTAAGTGGCCAGTGTGGCCCCTCGGGGCTTAATAAAGGGGTGAGCCTGTCCTAAGAAAGGGGCTGGGGGAGAGTCTTGATCAGGACACAGTGAAAGCCCAGGGTCTTGGAAGAGGCTGCCAATTCGCTTCATTGTGGCTGCTCCGGAGCCCTCTTTGTTCCTCTGTACCTGGCTCCTGGGCCCTGGAGGACACAGCTTTATCTCACAGCAGTGGCTGGTGCTTCTGAATCACCTGACATTTGAGCTAACCTGTAAGATGTGGGAGCTAGGGGTCCTCTTTATACTTGGACCTAGAACTCAATAACGGGCTGACGCTCTTGAGAGGACTCAACCAGGCCCGTCTGACGCCACAGAGGTGGTGAGTGAACTGTGGGCAGGCGGACATGCGGTTGAGTCCTGGCTCTGCCCCCTGATCACCTGTGTGACCCGGAGAGAAAATGCTTGGAACTCTGGCTCTTCAATTATAAAATAACAATACTCCTAGTGCTGTTGGGAAGGTAAAATGAGACACTGTGCTTAGCACATTGTTGAAATGCACATGTTTACTTCCCTTCCTCTGGCATGGAATACAAGTTTTCCATAGGTAATGAAAATTAAGAACCTCTAGAAGAAATTAAGAAAATTAAGAAGTTCTAGGAAAGCTTTTGCTCCTTGAATCACAGATATTTAAGCTTCAGTAGAACGAAGACAAGTATGGTAATTCAATTCAACTCAACTCAATGAAAAATTGCTTCTGAGGCCCCTACTATGTGCATGGGTATATGAAACACCCTAAAGGAGAGGTAAAATTCCAATTTCATACTTCTCTCCTTTTGTTTTTTGTGTATAAAGCAATAAAGGACTTCTTAGTCTTTAAAATCTTGCCCTGTCAATCTCATGATTCAGACGGAACAAGCTTCTAATGAGAGGAGGAAATTAATGTTGCTTGAGTTCCAACGCTGTCAGGTGCCTTCACATGCTTTGTAGTGAAATCCCCACCATCAACTTGTAGTTACTCTGAACATATCACTGAAATGAAGCCCCATCTTAAGAATCCCAGCAGGCAGGGAGGGCCCCCATGAAAGACTGGAAAATCCCAGAGCCTTAGAACACACTTAATCTGCCATGACCTGGGGTGGGAGAAAATACCAGAGGAGCCGATTCAGACCAATTCCTAAGCCCTAAACATATGGTACCGCCTGCGGTGTGATTCAAGATAAAAACACTATGAACTTACAAAATGAAAAACTTGCGTGTATTCAGACGTAAAAATTGCTTCTTTCTAGATGTTTCCAAACACACTATTCCAGATAACTTTGTCAGAGTTGCAATTTTTTTCCCTCTCATTGCTTTGGGGCCCCTGACTTACTGGTATCCTAATGAGGCACTCGGTCTGCGTCTGCCGATTGGGTTGGGCTGCAGCCAGTGTCTCTTGCATCCTCAGAAGATCAGGGGTGAATGAGCTTAGGCAAGGCCAGCCTTCCCTGCTGATAAGGAGTTGATTGACTCTAAGCGTTTCATAGGGGCGCCCCCTTATAAGCACTATTTAGAGAAGCAGAAAAACCAATGAGGCCCATGAGATAATGAGATAGACAGATAACTAGAGAACTGTTTCAAGGTCAGTGGGTTTGGTTGGATGCTCCAAGTCGCCTTCATTTTTTTTCCCCTCTCTCACATGAAAAGAAAGAGAGACATGAGCTTCTCTGTGTGTCCGTGCAATAATCTGGGTTCAGGTAGAAACCCCCAGACCCCCTTGAGAAAGCTCCCAGTTCTCAGAGGGCCATGCACCCAGCTGCTTCTCTCCAATAGGCTTGTGATCATGGTTTTGAGTACCTCTGGGAAGATATTCAAAGAACACAGTCTCAAAAAAATATGCAGCCTCAAAAAAAGGAAAAAACCCAGCTTCAACATTCTAAAGAATGCATGGCAAAAAAGCGTACTGTCCATCATTGGCAAGGACATTGGGAAATACAAATTCTCATAAACTGTTGAAAAAGGGTGAGTTGATACTACCTTTTTTTGGTTTTTGGAGGCAATTTACAAACTTACTGAATTTTAAATGTGTAAATATCCCCTTCGACTCAGTTATTTCATGTCTGGAATTTTATCCTACAGCGATCCATTCACACAAGTGCTCGAAGATATATGAACAAAGATATTCACTGCAGTCATATTTATCATGTTTTTTAAAACCTGGAAATAAATGTCCATTAATGAAGGGATAGTTAAGTGACACATAGTATATCCGTTTTATGGCAGACTTTGCAGCAGTTTTAAAAAGTAAGGTTAAGATCCATCAACATGAAATGACATAGAAAAAAGGCCACAGTCACTCATTAGGTTAGAAACACAAGTTTTCAAACAGTATGAACCAAATTATCATTTTTTAAAAGATTATTTATTTTGAGAGAGAGGGAGGGGCAGAGAGACAGAGAGAGACAGAGAGCAGAGAATCCCAAGCAAGCTCCATACTGTCAGCTCAGAGCCCAACACGAGGCTCCACCCCGGGCTCAAACTCACAAACCACGAGATCATGACCCGAGCCCAAATCAAGAGTGGGACACTCAACTGACTGAGCCACCCAGGTGCCCCCAAATTACCATTTTTTATAAAAAGTATGTATATGCATATTTGCATAAGCATAAGAAACACAGGAAGACATTATGTCATGGGGGTAGGGCCAAAGGGGTGCCTCCAGATGGTAGGAAGGAGGTAAAATGGTAGGGAATAGGCATACTTTTCTTTGATATAAGGAACATATGTGACTTTCATAATAAGGTTGTCTTATTTTTTTTTAACAATGTACAGAGGCCTTTGATGGTGCTTTATCAACAAATATATGCCATGATCAGAGTCAAGGCCACCTTACCTTCTTGAACACTGTTTCTTTTTATTTTTAATTTTTCTTAATGTTTTTATTTATTTCTGAGAGAGAGAGAGAGAGAGAGAGAGAGGCAGTGTGAGCAGGGGAGGTTCAGAGAAAGAGGGAGATACAGACTCTGAAATAGGCTCCAGGCTCTGAGCTGGCAGTCAGCACAGAGCCCGACGCGGGGCTCGAACCTACGAACCGTGAGATCATGACCCGAACCAAAGTCGGACGCTTAACCGACTGAGCCACCCAGGCGCCCCTCTTGAACACAGTTTCTGAGCATGATTGAACCCGAAGCTTTTGGAGATAGATTCATGCTCTCCTGCTGCCAGTGAGAGAGGATGTTCACTGCTGTCTGCTGGTGGGGACAGAAAAGCCTTGCAGCTTACACAGTGCCTTCCTTACCTTATCTCACAACAGCCTGCGAGATAGACAGGACAGAAATTTTTATTTCCATTTCCACAGGGGAGGCTTGGAGAGGTTAGTGAACCAGCCCCCAATCACATGATTGGAAAGTCAAGACAACTGGCCTGGGTTGGAATCAAGTTAAGCCGGTGCGCTGTCTCGGCTGCACAGGTCCATACGGACCACCGGGACATGCGGCAAGCCCGGCGGGGGGGCAGGCGCTCTCCGGCCAGGGCTCAGGAACACCGGCTCACGTTGCCTCTAATTTTTCACTGTCAAGACTCCTGACACATTCCAGCAGTTAAATCTTATGTGTCAGGGACCCATTCGGGCTCCATAAATGAGGTGGCTTTGCACAGCTCTGTGTACTATCATCTGTTGCTCAGTAATGGTTTTCTATGGGCAGAATCATGTGTCTCCTCGGCCCCAATTCATATAGTGAAGTTCTGACAAGCCCACCCCCCCACCTCAGAATGTGACCAAATTTGGAAATAGGGTCTTTAAAAAGGTAATGAAGTTAAAATGAGGTCATTAAGGTAGGTTCTAACCCAATACGATTGGTGTCCTTACAAGGAGAGGGAATTTGAACACAAACGGGTACAGAAAGAAGACAATGTGAAGACACGGGGAGAAGACAGGCATCTATAAGCCCAGGAGAAAGGCCCAGAACGGATCCTTCGCTCACGGCCCTCAGAAGGAAGTAACCCTGTCGACCCTTGATCTCAGATTTCTAGCCTCCAGAACTGAGACAATAAATTTCTGTTGTTGAAGCCACCTGGTCTGTGGTGCTTTCCCATGGCAGCACTGGCACACTGATGCATGCCTCTTTCAGAAACAGCTTTGTCCTGATCTCCAGCTCCTGAGAGAGAACCTCGCTCTCCTGTAAAAATCATACTATCATCGAAAAACCCTCAAGAGACTTGGGTTAAAATGGTCCAACTCTGCAAAATAATCAGCCATACCATCCCATGGGAAGAATTCTTTAGGTGGAAACTCTTTCTTTTTTTTTGTTTTAAGTTTATGTATTTATTTTGAGAGAGAGGGTGTCTGTGAGTGGGGGTGGGGGCAGAGAGAGGAGAGGAGAATCTTCTCTTTTGAGAGGAGAGAAAGAATCCCACGCAGGCATGGTGGGGCTCAATCTCATGGACTGTGAGATCTTGACCTGAGCCAAATCCAATAGTGTGACCCTTTACCAACCAAGCCACCCAGGTGTCCCTAGGAAGGACCTCTTAACAATGACAGAAGGGGACAAACTTGTGCTGGAAAGCTCTAGAAGTTCGTCAACTGCCTGTAGGTGAAGCCTGGTAGTGAGCACTTCCAAGAACGGTCTGGTCCCGGGGCGCCTGGATGGCTCACTCAGTTGTGCGTCTGACTTCAGCTCAGGTCATGATCTCCTGGTTTGTGAGTTCGAGCCCCATGTCAGGCTCTGTGCTGATAGCTCAGAGCCTGGAGCCTGCTTCAGAACACAGATTCTATGTCTCCCTCTTCCTCTACCCCTCATCTCCTCGTGGTCTGTCTCTCTCTGTCTCTCAAAGATAAGTTAAAAAAAAAAAGAACAGTCTGGTCCCCTTGGAAGACGAAGAACTCAGCATTGCTCTGCTTCAGGGTCCTCCGTCTGTTAACAGACAAAATGAAACCCCTCAGCATATGAATGCCCCAAAATAGGGAGCCCTTTAATTTGTTCCAAAAAGGACAATTTCCATTTTAAAACTATGGGTTTATGGGCTTTATGATAAAAAATAATACTCCATTTTAGAAATTTTAGAAAATATAAAAAAGTGAAAAAAGAAAATCACCATAACGCTACCACTCTGAGACAGCCTCTGTTTACATTTTTATATAGTTCTCTTTGTTTTACATAGTTTTATTTCATAATTGGATGCAGAGTTCTGTGTACAATCTTACATACTTTTTTATTTTAAAGCATTCCTCCATGTTATTACAATCTCTCTATAAACATCATTTTAAATGACTGCAAAATATCCCATTACGTTGATCAGTGTTCTCAAATGTGAACTGCAAAACATTTGCAGTGGAATTACACGGGGTATGTTAAAAATGCAGATTTCTGGATCATATCCCAGACCCATTAAATCAATCTCTGGGGGTGGAGGCTGGGAATCCTCAACCTCATAAGTTTCTCAAGCAATTCATAAAGCTCCAAAAAATGTGAAAACCAAGGAAACTGGTGAAACCACAGTTTTCTACCACCTTACCCCAAATGCTGGACGTTTTGGTTGTTTGCAACTTTTCCTTTTATAAATAACTGTATGAAGAACATCCCTGTGCATAAAGCATTTTGTAAACCTCATAGCATTTCCTTAGGACAGTTTCCCAGAGGGGATCTTATTTTGAAAGGTGTGAACATTTTAAAGCTTCTCCATTGACACCCAACACCAACACACCTGTACACACATTTATCCACACAGCCTTCTCAGGTTTCAGGGAGAAATAGTTACCATATTTCTGGTGTATACTAGCTTTTATTTTCTACCTTTTTGTTCCTGATAGTGTTCTATCTTCACTCCTGAAAACATTGAGTTGGGTCACACCAAAGTAGGCAAAAAAAAAAAAAAAAAAAAAGAACAAACGGTCAATAAAATGTCCTTTATTGATGCGTACAGGACTCTGGCCTAACCAACCCCATGGCAAACCAGGGCAGCCGATATCCACGGGCACTCTGAGGATTCCAGACACTAAGCAGAACTCAAAATAGACACCGCAGCACTGCAGAGCGCCCGTGTCTCACGTGCAACAAGAACAGAGCTCTCCTGGATTCGAGGGAATGGCCAACACAGGAAGGAAGATGCGCAGCAAGAGTGAGTGTAAGTAGGGACCAGATCACCCTCCCTGCTGACGAGGACTCGGCACCGCGGCTGGTGAGGAAAACTGGTTCACAAAGCCATGGTGGGCTCTGGGTAAGGCAGCTTGCAAGCCGCCCAGGGGTCAGAAACAGCCACCCAATGAAACGTCAAAAGCATGGAAAACGTACTGTTTTTAGACTGCGTGTTGAAATGGCTTGGGGGAGAGGAAATAATTAAAGATATGGGCAACCTAAAGCAGCCCCCTCTGCCCCTCTATCAGGGCAATGAGAACTCATTCACTTGCTTAACTAGCCTTTAGACAGCACTTGTGTTGCTGGGCAGGCACTGGCCTAAAAGTTTAATAAATGTTAACTTATTCAATCCCCACAATCAAGTCTTTAAATATCATCACACCTATTCTACAGATGAGGCAACTGAGACACAGAGAGGTTAAGTAACTTGTCTGAAGTCACACAGCTCATACGTGACGGAGCCAGCGTTTAATTCCAAGCAGTCTGCTTCTCGAGTCCATGCTTTGGGCCACTACTCTATGCTGCGCTGGAAGAAAGGACTAAGACGACTGGGAACCCAGCATCCAGAAAGAAAGAGCAGTGAGCAGAGCCAAAACCACAGTCAACTAAAGTGGCATTCAGAACAGATATGCTGTCTGCTGACCCTCACATGCCAGCACATTCTAGAAAACTCGGGTTGTTCATTACCAGCAAGCCTATCTCAGTCTTCTCCTCCCCCACCAGCCCCACATCTCTGGTCACCTTGTCTGCTGACCTCAGACGACGGTGCCCAGGCTGGGGTGCCCTCTCCCTAGTGCAAAACTCCACCCCTTAGGGACCACCTCTGAGTTTTATATGAAGGACTGCAAACTCCATCACCAGAAGCCCTCGGTCCTTGCCTCCAAGGCCTTCCACCGCTGCAACTAATTCTTTGTGCTGTAAATGCGCACATGAAAACAATGCGCAGGATTTCCCATCAAGCCTGGCTGGCTGGCAGCTCACATGCAAGGCTGTCTCCTCTTTTAAACAAACACATTAAGTTAATAACAACAGCGACCACAGTTGACAGCCACGTTTACTAATTAATTCGCATTTGTTCCTTCTGGTAGGAACGGGGTAGGACTTGCCCAATTTACAGCAGAACTGAGGCTCCGAACCCATATCTCTGAAGGTGGCACCGAAAAGTTATTGGAGAAGGTAACTGAGAACCTTCCTCCCTGTTCGGCCTTGCCCTCTGAACCCGTGGCCTTATGTACCTTTAACCTAAGCTCCCCAGAGGCCGTGTTTGAGATGGAGAAGATCCTAGAACCTCCTCCTGCTCACTCCAGGTGGCGGCCAGCCCTGCCCCTTGACTTGAGTGTAGGCTGTGGCTCACAACCACTCCCACCATTCACCAGGCAGCACCGTGCACATGGTGATCTCATTTCCATCCTCACACACATTCCGAGGGAGGCTTGGTTATGATCCCCGTCACAGACGAGCAATCCTGGCTGAGAGGTCAAATGACATGCTCAAGGTCACACGGCTCAGAAGCAGCAAGACCTATTGTCTACAGCCTCCTCCTTTGCCTGGGGATGATTGGTTAAGAAATTTGTCCAGTTGATGTAATAAGCAGCTTCCAGAACAGAAGTCTCCGGTCCCAGCCTTGAGTTCTGACCACAGAACCCTCCCTCTCTCCCCATACTTGCCTCCAAAGGCCTTTGGGCTCTGAGCATTTAAGTGATAAACTGGTTGTGGGCCCTGAAGGAAGGAGGGAGGATCACCCTGTGATCCTGCTCTACAACCTCTGTTCCCCTAATCCAGAAAACTTTATCCAGAGAATGCTGTTGCCTGGGCCAGACACCCCCAGAGGTCTAAACATGCCTTGGGGTCTATGCTGGACTTCTACCCCACGTTCACAGCACCGAGAGGTTAGGAAAGGTCATCTGGCCACATCTCTTGCTCTCACACTCTGTCTTCCCTCCTTTCAGCAGCTGTTACGGAGCGTTCAATGTGCTGAACGTTCCACCAGGACCCCGAACATTCTAGGTCATGTTTAGTTCTTGCAACGATCTTTCAAGGCACATATTATTATGGTACTGGTTTCACAGATGTGGAAACTGAGGCACCGAGAGGAGAGTCTTTGTGTGACAAAGGTCACATGGCTGGCGTGTAGCTCACTGGGATCTGCCTTCGGACTCTGAGTTTCAGGACACTTGTCTCCGGATGATAGGAGGCGCCTTACACAAGCCCCCACCTCTTACCCTGTCACCACAGAGGGTACTGACCTCTCAGGGCCAGTGACCCCACGGTCACATTTTTTAGCTGCTGACCGCCTGTGAGCCTGGTTATAGACATGTGTCATTTTCCAAAAAGACCCAGGGGCTCCTGTGCATAAACCTACACCCTCACCGTCTCCTGGTTGCCGGGCAAGGGGATCCACTCTCTCCAAGGGCCGAGAGCCCCAGGTTTCCGAGGTTATACTAAGAAAAAAACGGCGTGCACTTGGCTCCCTGCTCCGTCTGAGCCTGGCTAACCACGTCCCACCCGGGACCAGCATGGTGGCCAAGACCTAACGAGTAATAACACCATCGGGCTTTTCTTGAACCTCAAGCCTCCACATTTTCCTCGAGCCTCGGTAAGGACGACAACTCCCTGACAAACAGGACTTCCTGTATCTTCATGATACCCTCATAAGCCAGAGGGAGAGGCGTGACCAAAGGGACGCTTCTCCTTTCTAAAAGATGGAGACGCCGAGATGCAGAGGAGAGACTGAGCCTGCCAGAAGTGAGCAGCGGGCACTGAACCTCAAGTCCCATTATCTGTGCAGAGGCCCTAGTCACAAGACGCCTCCATGCTGCACCCTGGTCCCAGGGTAACTGAGTGACTTCCTAGGTCTCTCAAGGCAGCCGGACTAGAGGTGTGGCCCCAGGGCACTGGTCTAAAGAAAGGCAGTGGCGCTAATGGGAAAGAGCCTAGACGATGTCGGAGTGAACAGTTCGGCCATTATCTGCAAGCTGGCTTGTCTCCCCCTCCTCCTTAACTGCCCTGCCCTGAGATAACAACAGTGGCCTCCCGTGGGCTCCGCCTTTCCTCCATGCTGGGATCCAAACACCAGATAGCAAAGATACTGTTTGCCTAGAGAGCTTAGTCTTAACCCCGTGTGGCCTGGCCGCGCTGCCAGGCTCCGGCTGGGGGAGTCTGTCCTGGTCGGCCTCAGACCGACCTGCTCAGCGGAGAGCCAGCTGCCAGACAGGCCTGTGAAACACAGAGGCCTGTGTCACTGCGTGGAGGTCACGGAGCTGGCTCTGGCCTCCTTAGAGGATCTCCCTGGGTTGTCCCTGGGCCTTAGAACTGGCTCTTAGAGAGCCCACAGGATGAGCAAGGCCTGAGGGGGTGCCCGGGGATTCTGATTCCTGCCTCGCAGCCCCTGCTCCTAACTTTGCCCTTCCAGGCCCTCTCCCTCGACTCCTTTCCCTCGGCTGGCCTTTATGACCCCCTCCCCCCCCCACTTGGTCCCCTCATTTGGACCCATTCAGGCAAGCCCCCAGCCTCCCACCAGGCCTCAGGCCCGCCGCTGGTAAATGGCTTCTGTAGAGAACACGAGAGCTGAAGGACCCCAAAGAGCTACTGTCAGCCTTTTCTGTAGGAGGAAACTGTGACCCAGAGAGGCAAAGTGACCGACCCAGGGCTACCTTTTGGTGACAGCAGAGCCAGACTGGTTTCTGGAAATTCAAGAAATGGTTGTGCCACCAACCTGCACACAGAAAATCAAAGTAAAGTAATTGAGATGGCAGGTGGGGGGGAATGGGGACCAAGGTTCGTCCATTTACGGATGAGGAAACTGAGGCCCCGAGAGGAAAAGAGGGCTTCCCAAGGCCCCACCTTCACCCTGTTTGTTGGTGTCATCTCTTAGATACAGACTCAATGGATAAGAGGCCCCTAATCCTATTGGTGACAGCTGGTGTCCAGACAGCACGATTTTGTAACCTCAGTTAGAGTCCCCTATTAACAAGCAGCTCTGAAAATCCTTCTGCAGGATTGCTACAAATCCCTCCCGCTGTGCAGTACCCTCTGTCCCCAGAGAGCCACTCACATGGGGACTCACTCCCAAGTCAGAAAAAAAGCTGATAAATCTGAGGAGCCATAAGGGCCAAGATAGTACTTTCATCTTTTAAAAACTTTAATGAAGAGAGTTCTTTTTTTAAGTTTTTAAAATGTTTTTATTTATTTTTGAGAGAGAGAAAGCATGAGCGGGAGAGGAGCAGAGAGAGAGGGAGAAACAGAATCTGAAGCACGCTTCAGACTCTGAGCTGTAAGCAGGGCTCGAACTCATGAACAATTAGATTATGACCTGAGCCGAAGTCCAATGCTTAACCCACTGAGCCACCCCAGGGCCTTAAGAAAGTTCTAAATTATTGGAATGGCCAAATCACTAGTTGCCTGGAGAATTCTGCTCATCATTCAGCTGTGGGTACCTGGGGCACCAGAAAGCCCAGTTTTACATCCCAGCTCAGTAAGTAGGTGAACTTGGCCAAGTTTCTTAGCCACATTGAGCGTCCATTTTCTTATCTGTCAAATAGGAATATTACCCCCACCCCTGCCTCTTTGAGAGACTTAAAGTAAAAAATGGATGTAAAAGAATGCTATGACTTATAAAAGGTTCTACAAACAAAAAAGATTATTCATTATTAACATAATATTCTCCTGGTGTCTGAGAAAGGCCCTTTGTGGGGATGTGGAGGGGGATTTGGGCAACCCGGCCAGGTTGCTCCCACCAGCCTGATTTAATGAACCCCAACCCCCAGTCATCGAAGCTTCTCTCATTGTGCCTGGCTCAGTCCATCAGCTCTTTCTGAACACCTGATCCCTGGCTCACTGGCACATGCCACAGCTCCCCCCCGCACCCAACAACTGTCAGGCCACCTGACTGCAGAGGACAGAGCCCCCTGGGGCTCCTGGGAAAGTGTTTCCTCTTTGCTTTTTCCCTCTCTCAGGTCCCCTCCACTGGGCCAACTGGGAAAGCTGGCGTGGTCTGGCCCTTCCCTGCACTCGCGTCAGAGAAAGAACAAGAAGGTGGCTGCCCCCTCTAGTTCTTTAAGGCAGAGCAGGGTTTCCAGACCACTCAGGTTGGTTGGGGGCTTCCTGTGGGAAGGCTGGAGGTGGGCTCCGGCCAGCCTGGGGGNCCAACCCCCCACCCCGCCACACACACTAAACCAGAGGGAGGGGCAGGAACTAGCATTTACTAATCCTCTGTTAGGTGCCAGGCACTTTGCCCATGTTAGTACTACTTCCTATAACCCACAGAGGCTATTATTATCTCCGTTTAACAGATGAGGGGAAACAGGTTCTAAGATGCTATCCATAATCACACAAGATGGAAGGGATGGAACGGAATATAAATCCAGGGTTCTCACATCTCAGCGTGGATATGGGGGTGGATTACGGTCACTTCCTGAGTCTATATATAGCAGGTTTACTGGCGTAGATGAAAAGAAAGAAAGCATAAAGTTCTACGGGCTTCTAGATTTTTTTAAATTATGATCTCATGAAGAATACTGGAAGTGAATATATAAAAATAGTTGCTGTTAGTGTAGATATCTTTAATTTTGTTGTGTTACCATCTCAGTAAAAACCACAGAAAGATTCCCTCCTAACAATTTCCTGTTTCCAAAGTAAGCAGCTGATGAATATAAACAGTAGCAACTAATATTCAACGACCCCTTACTGTGCACAGCGCCTTATATAGGAATCTCTCATTTAATCTGCCAACAGCCTATGCAAGAAGTACTATTGTTACCTGTTTTACAGACGAGGAAGCTGAGGTGTAAAAGTGATTTCCTCCAGGTCACTGAGGTATTTAGAACATTCGAACCTCCATGGTCTGATACCAGAGCCTGGCCCCTGGCCCATTAAACTTAGTGTTATCAGCTCCGGGACTTCTTGGGTCAAGAATAAAGCTCGAGCCAACGAAGGCACCTAGTGTGTGCTCGTACCAGAGAGTCAAGAGGCACTCAATAACCACTGAAGGGAAGAAAAAAAGAAGAGATTAACAGGGGGCAAATGGATGATTTGCTGGTGGGTCTTGGGGGTGACACACACATGAAGAGCTGAGTTGGCCATTAGCAAGGTATTCTGGATCCTTCTAACTGCTGCCTTATGAGGGCAAGAGGGGGATAGTGGGTAGATGCAGATAGCCTCAAGGGAATTGGGCCTTATCTGGGTGAGCTGTTTCCAGGATGTTGACCACTCAGGACAGGATCACCAGTCTGGTATCATCTCAAATCACCCGGAGCTGGGCTGAGGGAGCAGAAAGATACCTACCATAGATGAGGCTGAGGCCAAGAGGAATACCCACAGGAGGCTGCCCCAACCCCACAATCATTTGGGGAGCCTTGATGCTGGAAGGCAACCAACTGAGACTCGCAAGGGCTATGTCCCGGAGGGTTACTACTGAAATGTATCTCAGAAATGACTGTGGTTCTTAGTTCTCCGTAGAGGAAATTCTCTTAGAGTTTCCTGTCCACTCCAACCAGTCCACCATTGTTCCCATTCTTTTCCTTCCTCCAGGTCCCCCTTCTTCCTTTTCTCTGCCCACCAAGACCCAGGCCTGTCTACTCTGCAGCCCCATCTCTCACTACTGCTCCCTTCCCCCCCAGACCTCAGGGAACACCACTATTTTCTTTCCCCCTGAATCCCCGACTCTCTTTCTCTTCCTCCATGCTTCCCTCTGCGGTAGTATTTCCTCTGCCTGGGATTCTCCTTCTCTGTATCTCTCTCGGTTGTCTAGACAAGCCTGCTCATCCTTCAGAAAGTCTTCCTCAAATCTACAGCCATACCACCCTGAACGCGCCCGATCTCGTCTGATCTCGGAAGCTAAGCAGGGTCGGGTCTGGTTAGTACTTGGATGGGAGAAAGTCTTCCTCAACCATCATGAAGGGTCTTTGCTTCATGCTTCATAGGTCTTTGCTATGTGCTTCCACAGCACATCCTGCCTTGGCCCATGATTCGTAGACTCACTTAACCGGTTTGAATCTCCATGAGGACATGGACTGTGTCTACTTTATTCATTACTCTCTACCTATTCCTTAGCACATAGCAACTGCTCTTTGATGATTTTTGGCTCCATAATAGTACAGTTCAGACCCAATTTCTTTCAGGGAGGCTGAGGAATGCAGTGAAGAAAAAGCAAGGCAGGAAATATTTGGATTAGCTCAAGCACATTACCATAAGGCTTGTTGGGGCTGGAGATCTTTTCCCAGGTCCCCAGAGATCCATGGGGCCAGGTGAGAGGTAGAGTCACCACGGCCACTGTTTTTTGGGTGAAAGGCCCCACTCCTAATGTAGAAGGTCTTGTATTTCAGCTGAAGCCATGGTCTAGCTGGCTTCTTGCAGGAAGTCTGGGCGGAGGGGGAGGGGGCAGGCAGGGAGGTAAGGGGGAGATCTGTAAGCCATCCAGCCTTGGCCAGCTGAAAGCAAGCCCCAGGCCAGGAACCCCACGCTGCCACCTACCCACATAGCTCCTTCACCCCACCCCCAGGGACCAGCAAGAACCCAAGCTTAGGTAAACAAGGCCACAGGAAAGTAAGCATCCTTATCTGTTATCAGTTTTATTTCTCCAGCTCAGCCACTTGGCTGGAACAGCGGCCAGGAGGTGGGAGTTGGCCAGACTCCTCCCCTTCTCTTCCTTATCTTTTCTCCCTGGCTAGCTTCTCCTCCCCCAGGACTTGAGCTCCCTGGGGTCAGTGCTCCCACCAGCTGGAGAAGGGAGGCGCTCCTATCATAACAACCGAAGTCAAGGCCGAGTCTCCGATTGTCTGCGCTGGGGAGGCCCCCTCCTCCCTCCTTCCTTCCCCCAGGTCCCCTCGGGATGGGGTCACAGATGTGTTTATCTTGTTGGAGGAGACGGGGAGGGGTGGTGGGAAGCAGTCTGGAAGTTAGTTGAAGGATAGGATATGGAGCGCCCATGTTGTCTTAAGCCCTGCCTTTGACCCCTGGGACAAGAGGGTTGCATTTTGGTCCTCATGAGGTGCAAATAAAAATCCAGCTGGGACGAGGTGGAGGAGCGATCATGAGATATAAGTTCTCTTCCTGCTCTAAAAGTCCATGACAACCAGCTAGAAGGCTGCAGGGAAAGGTTGTTGGCTGAGCTGAGTCTGACTCCCTGTCTCCTCTTCGGACTTCTAATTACCTAAGACTGGTACTGACCCAGAAAGAAAGGGCGGCTGCTAATACCCTCTAGACTGTCACATTACACCAGAGGCATGCCAGCCTGAAAAAATTCTGTGAGTCTGCGGCATCAGGTTCCATGAAATGAAAATATCTGAGCCACATCTCTAAGAAAATAGATTTCTATGCTCCTCAGACCAACCGAAATGTAAGGAGAGAGGCAGGCCCCTCCTCCTCACCCAGCCACATGCCCTTCTTTCCACCCCTGGTAGTCAAGGGGTCCTTGAAACAAGTCAAACAGGGACGTCTGTCTTGCAAACAGTAAGAGCCAAAACCTGGCCCAATCAGAGTGTTTGGGGATGAACATGCTCCCTGGACCAAAAGAAACCAAAATCCTAAACACGCCAACCAGACACCAGGAGGTTTCAAAACTACAATACTGTGGCACGTCATTTTATGGAGATGAGAAGGATAAATGTATGACCCTAAAATGGTCCTAAAAAGGACCCTGGGAAAAGCAAGAGTTTGAGAAGCCAGTTCTGTGGCTAGGTGAGGGGTAGGTAAACTACCCCGCACCAGCTAATTGTGGTCCCCTGCCTGTCTTTGTAAATAAAGTTTTCTTGATACACAGCCACACTCAATCCTTTGTGTACAGTCTATGGCTGCTTTGCTCCACAATAAACTCAGTAGTTGTGACAGGGACCACATGATACGGTCTGTAAAGCCTAAAATATTTAATGTCTGCCCTTTAGAGAAAAAGCTTGCTGACCCCCTGGGCTGGAAACCCAGCACCCCACGGCTGAGGCAGGAAGGGTCATGCTGCCTCTTGAACATGTACAGTTCATTCGACAATAAAGATACGTTGAGGGACCTGTCCTTAGCCTTTGGGATATACCAGTGAATGAAGTAGACTCGTCCTGCCCGGAGCTTACACTCCTGCTTCTGCTTGATAACTCCATCCTCAGACAATTGTCCACAACTGGATTCGGAGGTCTCTGCAACTCACAAGAATGAGTGAGGTTGGACCCCTATATGGCCTCAAACAGAACTCTTAGGGCCTTTTTTCTCATGGTAAACTTTATCATTGGTCATTAGAGGAGAATTAGCCTTTGCTCTCTCAGGGGAGTTTGGGCTTGGCCATCTGACTTGCATCGGCCAATGAAATATGAGCAGAAGCGACAGGTGTCACTTCCAGACAGGAGGTGTAAGGATCTGTGAGTGACTCATCACATTAGTCTCTTTTCCCTCTGCCATGAAATGGTCAGAATCCCAGGTCAAAAAGTCCCAACGTTTGTCCATCAGGCCAGGAGTGAAAAACACTGAGAGGACCTACAGAAACACACCACAGGCACGTGGTACAAATGAAAAATAAGCTTTGTTATCACAAGCCACCAAGATTCTGTGGTCATTACCACAGCATAACCGCACAAACCCTGACTTCATTCTTGCACACCAGATGTGTCCCAGTAAAGTTGACTACATGTTTTCCCTCTAGCTCTCCCCTGACTCTCATTGGGGAAATGATCATCTGATTCCAGTAGGTGACATTGCATGATGACATTACATTCTCCAGACTGCAGAGCCCTCCGCCATTCTCCCTGTACAGCACAGCACTCCCCATAGGACTTTTCGTTATACTTGTTACACTCACAGCATCCCGTGCTCCTTTGTGTGACTCCTGGGAGATAATATCTTGTGGATCTGGGTGGTACTGTGAGTTCTCTTAATAGGTGGGACCATCTAACTCACAGGTTTTATTTTTTATTTTTAATGTTTATTTTATTTAAGAGAGAGAGAGCATGAGTGGGAGAGGGGCAGAGAGAGAGGGAGATGTTACAGATCTCCATCAACACAGAGCCCGATGCAGGGCTCGAACCTGCAAACAGCTAGATCATGACCTGAGCTGAAGTCAGCTGCTTAACCAACTGAACCACCCGGGTGCCCCTAACTCACACGTTTATATCCTAGCCTGGAAATTCTAGGAGAGTCCTCTGGACATGTAAAAAATATATCCAGGCCCTGATCTGCCAGTCCTGTAAGTTCAGAATCATATACATCGGATGTATTGTGCCTCAGATCTGCACATCTGTGCCCAGCCGACTTTCCTCTTCCACACCCCATACTCTGAAGTTCACAATGTCGCACGCTGGCCCCTTCGCCCCATTTCTGCATGAGAGGCAATTCTCCCCTGTGGCCAACCATTCTCGTTCTTTGATACATGCCCCCGTTTTCTGGTCAAAAACATTTGTCTTCTGGGCGTCTGCATACCTTTCCTCTGACTCTGTCACTGCCCTGGCCAGCCCAGGGCAGGCTGCAAGTGCCAGCTGCAGTTCCTGGAACCAGCCTCCCCATGTTGGAAAGATTAGTGTGCGCTTGTGGGCAAATATCAGAGCATTTACCAAGGCCAGGATTGGGGCTGCCGCTTGTGCCGTTTGTCAGGAAGGAGCCTGAGACCTGAGTCAGCGTGGGAGACAGGTATTGACTGACCTTTGGGGCTGATGGAGCCACTGGCAGAGCAAGATGGAAAGCCATGGGTGTGCCTAGTAGGTGGGACAGATGAGGAAAGAAATAGATGATTGTGATGCCAACAGAGTGCCTGAAGACCTGGTCTCCTCCCAGCCCAGAGCCCCTCCCTTCAGGGAGACACAGAAAGAGGGGTTCCCGGGAACCCTGGTGAGCCAGGTGTGAGGACAGGCCTCTGGGAAGGAAGGGGGCAGGACTAAGGGAGAGGAGGCGGGGCCGCCCGGAAGAGCACCCTTCCAGCTCCTTGGCCCTGCCCTCACCCTGCTCCAAATCCCAGTACAGGTACTCAGTCCCAGAAACAGGAAGGAGAGATGGGAGGGTAGGGGTTAAGAAAGCCCTTTGTAAGCTGTGAAACACCACACAAGTGTGAAGCACTGCATGGCCATTATTATTATTCGCTCTCCTTGTACCCCAGGGAGGTCAGCCCGGGGTCTGTCAACCCTAGGGCTCAATGTCTTCTTGAGGACACAGGGCCTGGCCACGTCACCAGGCCTTCAGGAAGCCCTGTAGTCCGTGGCATTCGGAGTTCTCATCTCCCTGTACCCCTCCTGGCCTGGGGGCTCATCCTTTGGCTCTGCCCACCCAAGTCGCCATTTCTCCTGAAACCACATCTCATCCGTGCTTCTTCTGCACCCCTCCCACCCAGCTGGAGGTCAGCGGAGGCCCGCCAGGCCTGAACCCCACGCTGACATACAGAGAGAGGCCGTGGGAGGGTGGGGGTACCAGGGATGCTTCTCAACGAAGCTCTGCAGTCAGTCAACTGTCTTCTTTGTCCCAACGTCTCTTCTTTAGGCCCCAGGCCTAGTCGCCCCAGGCTACTGTCTCCTTTGGCTGCCCCAGCACCGAGCCCACTGCCCTGCCACACTGTGGAGCCCACTTTCCTTAGGCAGGACCCCAAACTCCAGCCCTTAATTGGCTTCCTCAAAACCTGCAGGTGCTAGGGCACCTGGGTGGCTCAGGTGGCTAAATGTCTGACTGCTGCTCAGGCCGTGATCTCACAGTTCATGAGTTCGAGCCCGACGTCGGGCTCTGTGCTGACAGCTCAGAACCTGGAGCCTGCTTCAGAGTCTGTGTCCCCCTCTCTCTCTGCCCCTCCCCCACTCCTGTTCTGTCGTTCTCTCTTCTCTCAAAAATAAATAAACGTTAAAACAAAACAAAACAAAACAACAGCTGCCAGTCCAGTGACTCTTCCTGTCAAGCTCTGCCCCCCTCCCCCCCCCCCCCCCCCCCAGGGATAGCCACCTACGTACCACACAGCCTCAGCGGATACCTTGTAAACACCCCGCGCTGGGCTAAGTGATGTGTGGCTCCCGAATGAAATGTAATGCTCACCTTCAAGGGCGTTAAAGAAAGAAGCCGGTACCTACAGAAAGATCATCATTCAAGGCCTTTGAGGCCAGGAATGGAGCTCTGTGTTCTATTCGTGAAGGTCTGTGCGGTTCTATGGAGCTCAGAGGTGGGGCCCAGTCCTTCACGGAAGGTGAATTTCATCTGGGCAGAGAGGACGGGTAGGCCTGGCTTCCCTAACACATTCCAGAGAGATCAAACTCCATCTTGTTTGGGAAAGACCTCCAGGGCTGACGTTTTCACGGCAGCCCAACAACTAGTTTTCCCTTGGCCCCTACCCAATATGGCTGTCCACTGCCGCCTGAGCTCCCTGCTTGGCTCCACGAGATGGACGACAGCTGGCCGCCGGCCTCGGGGCCATCACCCTTGGTGGACAAGAAGACCCTTGAGGAGTGCCGGTGGCTGAGCTGAGGAAACTGGCCCAGATGGGCCTTTCGGGAAAGGGCCGAGTGAACCTTCATCTGATATCTGCCTCCGGTTTCTGTGACTGACAGACACTTAATTAACCACTGCACCAACAAGGGGGCGGGAGGTGTTTGGGGTTCTGCTGGAGACAGAGAGTCCCAAGTGTTCCGGGTTAGTGAGGAAGGTTAGGAATGAAAACATGGCCAAGTCGTGGGAGGGGGTGGCCCCACGGCCCCAGAGCCATTGTGCCGAAGCCTCCAAACTGTGGAGGCTGCAAAATGAGTGTGGTTCTTTTGTGGCCGGCAGGCATGGACCAACCCAGCGTGACTGATGGCCAGGCTGATTCAAGAGGGAGGGTGCCCGTGGGAGGGCTGGCCACTCATCGCCCCAGGACCGGGCTTCCTGACAGAAACAGAGAAAGAGCCAAGTGGGAAAGGATGTCCTCTCCTTTCCCTGCCTCCCCACTCCAGCCTGTCACAGGCCAACATTTACTGAGTGCTTTCTGCATGCTCCTCATCATGCAGAGATTGCACACGATCATCTCCTAACTCATGGCAATTCTGTGAAATGGGTCAGACATGTAACCCTCAGTACAGACATGAGCAAACCTCAGGAGGCTGGCGACATCCCCAGAGTCACACGGCAAGAGGCGGCCCAGAAGCCCCTGCATGGATCTCCTGTTTCGTCACTACCACACCACCTCACCTAATCCACACAAGCCCTCCGTGAGGACAGTCACCTTGATGATCTGCGTTTCACAGATGACGACACTGGGGCTCAAAAAGGTCAAGTGCCTTCCCCAAAATTATGCAAGGAGCGGGGTGGGGGTGGGGNCAGAGAGTCCCAAGTGTTCCGGGTTAGTGAGGAAGGTTAGGAATGAAAACATGGCCAAGTCGTGGGAGGGGGTGGCCCCACGGCCCCAGAACCATTGTGCCGAAGCCTCCAAACTGTGGAGGCTGCAAAATGAGTGTGGTTCTTTTGTGGCCGGCAGGCATGGACCAACCCAGCGTGACTGATGGCCAGGCTGATTTAAGAGAGAGGGTGCCCGTGGGAGGGCTGGCCACTCATCGCCCCAGGACCGGGCTTCCTGACAGAAACAGAGAAAGAGCCAAGTGGGAAAGGATGTCCTCTCCTTTCCCTGCCTCCCCACTCCAGCCTGTCACAGGCCAACATTTACTGAGTGCTTTCTGCATGCTCCTCATCATGCAGAGATTGCACACGATCATCTCCTAACTCATGGCAATTCTGTGAAATGGGTCAGACGTGTAACCCTCAGTACAGACATGAGCAAACCTCAGGAGGCTGGCGACATCCCCAGAGTCACACGGCAAGAGGCGGCCCAGAAGCCCCTGCATGGATCTCCTGTTTCGTCACTACCACACCACCTCACCTAATCCACACAAGCCCTCCGTGAGGACAGTCACCTTGATGATCTGCGTTTCACAGATGACGACACTGGGGCTCAAAAAGGTCAAGTGCCTTCCCCAAAATTATGCAAGGAGCGGGGTGGGAGGGGAGGTTTCCAGGATTCCAGCCCTGCCTTTCCAACTTCACACCAACAGGTGTGAAGAGCCCACACCTGTAGTCACCAGTTCTTTCTGCCGCCCTTCCCATCCCCCACATAAGGAGCAGTGAAACAGCCTATTTTTTTTCCAAAAAGAGGCTCCTTCTCTGAGGGTAATGTGATCTGTAACATGAAGGTGCACTTGGGGGAAACACACGCCTGTATGAGCCATGAAACAGCGCTCCCACAGACCCAGGTGTGAGCCTGGCCCCTACAGAGACCGGACAGCACCTCACCCCACATGCTTAAGTGCACTTGCTTTTCATCCACTCCTTCTACACCAGCAGAAGATCCCTTTTTAATGTCACGTAGGCACGGAACATCATTGAGTGAGATATCACCGCGCTGTGTTGTTTGTTTTTTTTTAATGTTTACTAATTTTTGAGAGAGACAGAGTATGAGCAGGGGAGGGGTAGAGAGAGAGCATCAGAAGCAGGCTCCGCACTGACAGCAGCAAGCCTGACAGGGGGGCTCGAACTCACAAACTACAAGATCATGACCTGAGCCGAAGTCAGGCACTTAACCAACTGGGCACCCAGGTGCCCCACCGTATGTCTTTTTTATTGCTTATTAGGGGTTAATTGTTACTGGGTGGGGAGAAAAGTAGCCTCTTGGTAAAGCATAAGGACACACCTACCAAGAGGCTGTCCCCCCACATTGTCACAACAGACAATGTGCTCTAAGAGGGACTCACTTCACACAAAGGGAAGGCAGGGGAGCTTCAGGAACATACTCAGATCTCCAAGAAAGCAAGGTGGCCATGTCTGCTAGGGCCTTACTGGGGCCCAGGCTGGGAGTTTCTGGAAGGCCTCATTTTCTGACTTGCCACCCTCACACTACCTCTATACTCTTCCTGAAACTGTTTCTTCAACCCAGGAGGGCCCCCCTGCCTCAACTGAGACTGAGTTGTACAAGAGGAAGCCAAAGAGGGTGAAATAGATCCAGGACAAAAGGCCAGCTCCTCTCCAAATCCCACCAGCCCACATTTAAGAATTGGCTTTGTTTGAGGCACCTGGGTGGTTCAGTTGCTCGAGCATCTTGATTTCTTGATTTCGGCTCAGGTCATGATTTCACGGTTCGTGGGATCGAGCCCTGCATTGGGCTCTTCGCTGACAGTGCAGAGCCTGCTTGGGATTCTCTCTCTCCCTCTCTCTCTGCCCCTCCCCTGCTCTTGTGCATGCTCCCTCTCTCTCAAAATAAATAAACATTAAAAAAAAAAACTGGCTTTGTTTCCTGAGCTTCTTCCCTCCTCCTCCCTGCGTGTTCCCAGCACTCCTGGAGGATGCGAATGGGGACATGCTAGCAAGCCGACTTGGCTTCAAGGCCCTGCGGAGACAGGTCTGGTGGTGCTTCTGCCCCAGGCCCAGGCAGCATAGGTAGAGGGGGGGCACTGGGGGAAATACTGCTGGAGCAGAAGAAGGGAAACTCTGGCGAGGCCTGTGCTCTGTCCTCCACCTAGCTAAAACAAGACAGGGAAGAACTCGGGCCTTCCCAGAAGCTCCTCTCCTGCAAGTTTGACACTTCTTGCTCTATGATTTCGTGCACCCTGGTCCCTAAGGCTTCTATTGCTTGTACGGTCATGTCACTTCCTGAGCCTGTTAGTGTCACGTCTGAGAAAGAAGGGCCGGATTGTACTCCTAGCTGCATCCCAGGCACAGAGTAGATCATGGTACTGACTCAGTGAATGCCTGTACAGGACAGGTTAGGGCCCTCCCCATGCTCCCTGATCTTTCCCTACGCCGCTACCCCGGCATCCACAGCGCCTTCTCTCTCGGTTTCTTTCTCGGCCTCTGCAGAGCCCCGGACTCTCATCCACTGGTTAGGATCTTCCATACCTAGCTGCCATACAGCTGGTATGAATATTCGTTCACTTAACATTTATTCCATTCCTTCCACCATTTATGTCTTGCATGCTTTGCACACAATTCTTTGATTTTTAAAAAATGTTTATTTATTTATGTTTGAGAAAGAGAGAGAGAGAGCTCGAGCAGGAGGGGGCAGAGAGAGAGAGGGAGACAGAGAATCCGAAGCAGGCTCTGAGCAAACTATCAGCTCAGAGCCCCATGTGGGGCTCAAACCCACGAACTGTGAGATCGTGATCTGAGCCGAAGTCGGATGCATAACCGACTGAGCCACCCACATTTCTTTGATTTTTAAGCCACAACTCCGTAAGATTCCCTACATTGGGGATTCTCATACATACAGAAAGAAAAACTGAAGTTCAGACAAGTTAACCAAGGACACCCAGCTTGTAAGAGGCAGAGGCAAGATTCAAACCCAGGGTTGTCTGGTACTCCATGCCAAGCCCCTTCATTCAGGCCCACTGCCTCCTCAGCCTCAAGGTAATAGCCTCTGTCATCAGACCCTTCTGGGCCTGTGGGCTACAGAGATGTGTCACCCCCGTGCAGAGCCTGTCTCTGCTGGGACCCAGGGAGAGGTCTCAGGGAGCTCCAGCCCGGAGCTTTCCATCACCAGCACTGGGAGCAGGGAAGTGGGTGTTTTTCTTGCCTGCGGCCTGCACAGCTCATTTCTACAATGTATCCGCCCTGGAGAATGACCGGAAGAAGTGGCATCCGGCTGGCCCAGGGAGGAGCCGACTTCTTCCCGCCCCACAGAGAAGGGATTTTTGCTCCAACAGCAGCTACAGTTGCCTCCTTGGTGCCCTTGGACAGGGAGTAGAGGGTTTGGGTGCAGGGTCTGGATTCTGCCCCCTGCCTGTTCAGGGCCTGGCCAGCTTCAGGACCCACCATCTGAAAATCTAGAGGGACTGGGACCCAAGATGCTTCCTAGACAGAGGGCTGTGAGAGCTGATCCATTAAGTAGTAACTGAGCATCTCCTAGGTAGGAGTCCAAGACGGACCCCTGGCTTTGCCACATACTGGCTATGTGACCTTGGGAAAGGTACTTCATTGTGCTGAGGCTCTTTCCCCATCTGAAAGCTACAGGAAAACAATCCTTATCTCAGTGGGTTGCTGGAACACTGGTAAGAAAATATAAGCAATGGGCTTAGAACAATGCTTGGCACATAGTGAGTGTTTTGCAAATGTTCAAAAGCTGTGTGTTCAAAAGCACATGACAGATACGGCAGACACTGTCATCAGTGTCAATTTGCTCATCTGTAAAGTGCTCCCAATTTGCAGACAAGAAAACTGACACAGAGAGCAGTAGTGAAGCCAACACTTGAGTCCGAGGGCCTGGTTCCTAACATTTCCACTGTCCCAAGGGCTCCTCACTCCATACAGCTCTTCACAGAACAGTGAAGTCACACAGCTGCTAAGTGACAGAACCGGNGGAAGGGATGAAATGAGGGTATTTGTTACATTTGCTTCTGATAGAATTTATTTAGTTAATTATGTTTGTCTAATTCACTAGTTAATAATGGCTGTGTTTAACGGCTGACTCACAGAATTCCTGGAAATTTAGCAAGCAGCCCTCCTGAACCAAACTATACATGGCTGATTGTGTCTCAGGCCTGTTGTAAAGGATAGGAGGCAATGTCAGTGGCCACCATGAGCCTGCTGGAACCAGCTGTGGGATCTTGGGCAAGTTTCTTAACCACCTCATGCTTCAAGATTTTCCCCATCTGTAAAATGAGGCAGGGGTGAGAAAACGTACTTAAAGAATCAGCCAGGGGTGTGCTTGGGTGGCTCAGTCGGTTAAGTGTCCAACTTCAGCTCAGGTCATGATCTCACGGTTTGTGGGTTCGAGCCCCACGTTGGGCTCTGCACTGACAGCTCAGAGCCTGGAACCTGCTTTGGATTCTGTGTCTCTCTGTCTGCCTCTCCTCCACTGTACTCTCTCTCCCTCTCTCAAAAATAAATAAATAAATACGAAAGGAAGGAAGGAAGGAAGGAAGGAAGGAAGGAAGGAAGGAAGGAAGGAAGGAAGGAAGGAAGGAATCAGCCGAGGCAGGACCAAGCAATGAGACTATAGTACAAAAATCATTAGGGCTCCCTCTCAGGGTCATGCCAGTGCCAGGCTGGCACCCCGTGCTGCCTTCATGTTTATATACTATGTGCCCTGCTGGCCTCACCCTCGCCCCAGCCCCACTCCTGGCACATAGTAGGTACTTGCTACGCTGTTACTACTGCAAAAGCTTCAGAGTGGGTGTAACCTAACAGGATGGACTAGAAAGTTACCTAACAGCACATGAGAAACACAAGAACTCAGTATATTGTCCTGGGGCATATGGTAGATACTCAGCAAGGCTTCTAGATAATGAGGGTTATATTTCAGCAAATAACCCCCATGGTCTGCCGAGAAGACTGAGCTGTCTCTAGAAGATCCGGGGCTATCTCTGGAAACAGTTGCTGCAAGCAAGAATGTCTTTGCATTAATTTGAAAGATAAAAACCACTAGTCTTCAAAGTATACTTCCTCCTCCTACATAGGTAAACATATATTGTAGCGTTATCCTTCCCCCAAAACGTCTCCAGTAAAGCTGGCACCAGTGAAAAATGGGCCTGTTGACCCGTGGTTTCCCAAGCTCTTCGACACCCCCCTGTGCACCACCTACCCAAAGGTGGTGGTTGGGGGGAGGGAAGGGTGCTGAGACACTGGCCAGATCCATCAGCAGCGCGGGCTGGAGGCAGTGAGAAGAGCATGTTTGATGAGCACGGAGGGAAGGGGACCTGGGGTTTGCATTCGGGTCTCCAGAGAAACAGAATCAATAGGCTACATGAAGATGCATATATAGAAAGAGACTTATTCTCAGGGATTGGCTCACAGGATTATGAAGGCTGAGAAGTCCCACCATCTGCCACATGCAAAGCATCAGGCCAGGAAAGCCGGTGCTGTGGTTCTAGTTCAAACCCAAAGGCCTGAACCAGGGCAGCCAATGGGACTCGGTCCTGGTCTGAGTCCAGAGGCCCGAGAATGGGGAGGCCAATGATGTAAATCCCAGCCCTAGTCTTGAAGGCCTGAGAGCAGAAGCACTCGTGTCTAAGGACAGACGATGGACACTCCAACTCAGACACAGAGCAAATTCTCCTTTCCTCCACCTTTTTGTTTTATTCGGGCCCTCCTCGCATACGTATGGTGAGGTGCTCTTCTCTACTGGGTCCACCAGTTCAAATGCTAATCTCTTCCAGAAACACCCTCACAGACACACTCAGAGATCATGTTTTACCAGCTATCTGGGCATCTCTTAGCTCAATCGAGTTCACATATAAAATTAACCATCACAGGGGTGATGCCATAAAAAAGGTGGCTGGAACATTCCTAAAGTATATCACATTTTGAAGGAAGATTACTATCAAATCTCTACTCTTAATCATTTCTCTTCGATGCAATATTTGAGCTAATTCCAGATGAATAATGAGGTATTGTCATAAGAGCATTGGATCTGGATTGAAAAGACTGGATTTCCACTCCTTACTACCTCTGTAAACTTGGGCAAACCATTTCATCTCCAGAAGCCTCAGTTTCTGTAAAAAGTAAACAGGGACTGAGTGAAGAGCAAGTGGAAAGAGGGGCTTCCACTCTAACCACTGCAGATTGAGGTCTTATATCAGAGGTGTCCCTTCAGCAAACCCATATCGCCAGTGAATGGGGACGGGCCAGAGTCTCTCAGCCTTTCCTCACATAGAAGCCTCACTCTCTGGGCTGGACGGTCCTCCCTCTGAAGGTGAGTTGGCCCGGCGTGGCTCTCCTCCCTGCCTACCTGGTTCTGTAGCCCCAGCCCTTGAGGCAACACCTGAATTGGTTCTCTTCTGAGCCTGGTGATGCCACAGGAACACAGTGCAGGTCTACAGAGCAGGGCAGGCAACTCGGGAAGAGCACTGTGGTGGAGGAGACGAGGCCAGGGGCCTGCGGGAGGCACCTTAATGTGAGCTGTGCGATGGCAAGGAGGTGGGTAACCCAAAGGTGGGGGTGTGACCCCAGGCAGCCCCGGAAACAGATTACTGGCGAGGCTCCTGTCCTCCCCCACCCTTGCCTTGGCAAGAACTAGCCTTCTGCTCAAGACAAACAGTAGGACCATATTGTACACTGGATGCTCTTTGACTTGCCTTTTGCGAATGTGTTTCTTTTGTATTTTACAAACAGAGGTGAATTTATACCCTTGGTGATGCTACCTACCTTTGAAGTACCTGCCTAATTTTTCTAAGCTCAAAAGCAAACTTTCTTCAAGGGGCGATAAACCAAGAGAAGCAGTAATATCCCATGTGACCCTCTCACCTATGTGTTTTCTATAGAAGTACCTGCTTTTAAGGAAAGGTGTCTTTTATTAAAGGTAAGCTTCTATTAAGCTACTTTTGCTTATTAGCCAAGCAAGTACAGGCCTTTAAAAAGTAAACCACTAAGTGTGTGTTCTTTATTCAACTTCACTGTTGGCGATGTGTCCCTATCCAACTCTGGATGCTCTTCAGAGAAAAATAAATGAATGCCATACTCGGTCCCTTTACTCTGGAGTCCATGGCTGTGCTTCACGTCACCCCCTATAGCCCCCTCTGCCCTTCCACTGAGTCGCAGACCTTTATGTCTGGCTCCAGGGCCCCAGACCAGAAGCATACAACACCCCTCTATCTCCTATCTGTCCCCCTCTCTCAGAAGCTATCCTTCAGTGTTTCAACTGGCTTCTTAAAGGGGCAAGCCTTCTATCTTCTGAAATTTTTTAAAAAAACAACGACAACAAATAAACTAACACATGCTTTCAAATTCCCAATTTGAATTTTCAATTCCCAATGGGGCCCCATCAGTTAAAACTGTGACCTAGAACCAGTTTCTCCTTTCCATCAACCTCCTCCCTCCCTTTCTCTATTCTTTCCTCTCCACCCCCACCATATAAGTTAGAGCTTCTTGGCTGCAAGCAACAGAAAGAAGGTCTGGGTGATTCAAAATAGAAATTCACTAAAAGGTTCCTCAGGAAACNGGTGGGCATGGAGGAGGGCACTTGTGGGGATGAGCACTGGGTGTTATGTGGAAACTAATTTGACAATAAAGTATTTGTAAAAAAAAAAAAAAAGAAAGAAAGAAAGAAAGAAATTCACTAAAAGGATATTACATCCTTCACATAAGCTGTGGAAGACCTGGAGAAACAAGTCTGAGGCTCTGCAGTCAGAGGAATTCCCTTAAAACACAACCCAGAGCTTGTCTAGTTAGAATAATACCTGCCGTGGGCACTGGGCACAATGGCTTGTGCCACTAGCACACTCTCCCTGGACACTGGACCCAGCTCCTAGGCCCACAGCCACAGCTGCCTCCAGGAACTCACACGCCTCCAGAGAGAGTTCACTGGTCTCCACTTCTTCACGTCATTAGCACCTGTTGTCAGTACAAGGGTAGGCACGTCTGGTTACCGAAGCCCAGGTCATCTGCCCATGCCCTGGCCACAAAGGGAGGCTGAGAAAGGGAATACATGGCATTTTCATCTTCTAAAGAGGCGGGCCCTGCTGCCACCCATTAGGACTAGGAAGGTAGGAATTCCCTAAACATGGGGAAAGGTTCAGAGACCGGCCGGAAGAAAAGCAACCATGGCTGACATTCTCCACAGCCGCTCGGCTCTCTGCTGCTTTCCCCACCCACCCAGAACTACTGCCTTAGTAAGTAGAGGCTTAATGGGCTACCCCCAGAAATCATTGCTTTCTTAAAGATGACCGAAGAAAAGACAACGTTTAACAGAAAGCATCCGTGGAGGAGATATTACAGGACAGACACGTTCCCACACTTGACCCAGACAGTCTCCGACTCCTACTCCGTCTAAGAGTAGAACAAACACTGGTTTTGATTGTCCACCAGACCACAAGATGCCCAGAGGCATGGGACATGTGATAGATCATTTGTAAAAATGGCTACAAACGTTCCTATCCTCTAAATGGGACTTCCAGCTCCTCCCATTGCCCAGCAGAGTCGTTTTCCCACCCCCTTGAATCTGGGCGGCCCCGATGACTTGCTCCGGCCAATAGAATGTGGTGGAAGTGATGCTATGCCAGTTCCAAGCCGAGACTTCCAGAGCCCTTGCCTGCCTCCGCTTGCTCTCCTGGAGCTCCGCCGAGGCCGTGAGAGCAGGTCTCAGCCAGCCTGCCTCGGGATGAGAGACTATCTTAGACCGGCCAGCCCCCAACCCACCTGCCAGGGGCCGCAGACACACAAATGAGCACAGCTCAGACCAGAACCGCCCAGCTAGGCCCCGCCCAAATTGCCCACCCACCGAATTGTGAGCTAAATAAAGTATTGCTATTTAAAGCCACTAAGTTTGGGGAGGTCCATTATGTAGCAAAAGCTAAAGGATATGGGTCAGCTGTAGAGCCTCTGCAAAGGTCCTCAACCTCCTGACACGACCGTGCACCTACACGGACAGAGGGGGGTCCCAGGGGCATTGGTGTCCCACCGTGTCCCCTTGCCCTCCCCATGTCAGCGCATCCCTGTCCCACTGCCAATGGTAGCACCTGTATCTCCGCCTGGGGGTTCTCTCTGGCCACCAGAGCCGCCCTGCCCGGCCTCACAGCAGGCTAGAAGGGCCAAGTGACACTCAAGCCATGACCGATGGACCGGTGTATGAATAGCCCAGCTCCCTTGCCTCTTGGGTGTGCTTCTCTGAGGCATGTGTCCTTTACTGGTTCCTAGATCGTCCCGCAAGATCAAGGTCCAGCCACCCCCAATGATACCTAACTGGAAAACAAACCCTTTATTGACTGCCTTCCCCTCTCTGACTCACACCCTGACTCTCCTACTGGGGCTTGCTGAAGTCACCTCTCAAATTAACCACGAGCACTCAAATCCTTATCTTGGGGTTTTCTTCTAAGCAACTAAAGACCAGTGGGCACCGAGCTGGGGCTTCTACTCAGAACCACTGTTGCCGTTAGCACCTCACCTCTGTTTCCACTGCTTCCTCCACTCCAGTCGGGAAGCCAGCTGCATAGACACTGCCCTCAAACCCACCTGCTCCGCCTCTGTGTGCCAACACCCCAAGACAGCCCCTCACGGGGCTTCGGGGGCCTGAAGAACCATTTCCTCCGCCATCTGGCTTTGCCCTTCACTCTGCCATCCGCCAACTGTGTCACCTCATGGTCTGGAGGGTGAAGGTGGGTGGAGGAGGAAAGACTCAGAGAAGAGGAAGAGAACTTGGAACAGAAAGGTGTGGAGCAGGCGAGGCTACCCTGCTTGCCTATGTTACCCTGCCCAGATCTGACGAAAGGCCCGACCTGAGCCCCTGGCAGGACGTGGTACTCAGAGGAGCAAGTTCTGCAAACAGCCCCAGCCCCTGGGACACAGGAGCCATCTGCCCAGTGCATACATTCAAAGATATCTCCTGAGAGCCTCCAGCTGCCAAGACTGCTCTGGGCGCTGAGATACAGCACACGCACGTCCATGCACATGCACACACACATATATCTCTCATCCCAGGCCAGGGGTATCTGTCTTAGAGCCTCATGGCACAGAGGAAGCAGAAGTAGGAATTCGTTCTGGGGTCTGTATCTAGGGACACAAGTAGCTGTGTGACCTTGGGCATGTTCGTTAACCTCTCTGTGTGTTTCCCCAGTCCGCGATAGGGATAGCAGCAGTACCTGTCTTGCGTGGTTGGTGGGAAAGTTAAGTGAGGGAACCCCAGGGGCGCCTGGGTGGCTCAGTCGTTTCAGCGTCCGACTTCGGCTCAGGTCGTGCAATCTGTGGGTTCGAGCCCCGTATCGGACTTTGGTTCAGGTCTTGCGTGGGACTCTGTGCCTACCCCTCAGAGCCTGGGGCCTGCTAGGTATTCTGTGTCTCCCTCGCTCTTTGCCCCTCCCCTACTCACACTTTGTCTCTCTCTCAAAAACAAATAAACAGTAAAAAAAATTTTTTAAGTGAAATTATTTTTATACCCTGACACCTATAAGCCCTTAGTAAACCTCAGCTATTCGGATTGTCCTTAAGGCAGTACTTCTCTGTCACATAATCTGCCGCATTGCCCACAAACTACACAGACACAGGGCCCGGCAGGAATGTACGTGAGTGCGGCGGGTGGGCTAACTTCCTTCAACGTAGCTGCCTTTTGTTTGCATGTTCTTCACTTCGCTGAAGAATGAGGCTTTTTCCTGTTGCTTTTTTTTTTTTTTTACCCCCATTCAGCGCACTTGGACCTTTATTTTCCTTCTTGATAGAGATAGGAGTACAGAGAAATATGTCTCTACCATTGGAGAAAAAAGAGAGGGACTGGGGACCTACAGGGAGTGGTGGGGACCGAGGCAGGCCAGAGAGCACAGGCGGGATCTTAAAAGACACCCTTAGATCCACACGACTGACCCCTTGTTGGACACCAAAGGGGAATATGAGTCCTCCATGGCCAGAGACACCAGTGTTTCAAGAGATGCCAGAAAACCAGATTTTTTTTTTTTTAAATCTCTTGATTTTTAAACGTTGGCTCAAAATATTTAGAACTATTGTGTAAGGCACAGTGCATTTTAACGGGCCCAAGGGCTGGCTGACTCAAACCCATGGACAGTGACCTTGAGACCTCTCCATCCTTTTATCATCCCTAGGTCTCTGCAGTCTGCGCTCTTCATGACGCAGGGTCACCACGCATCGCCACTCTGGTGGGTGCCATTCACATACAATTTCTTGAGACTAACGGCTTGGAGCTGGAGCTGGGTCCGTCCCATACCCCGCGGAGCCAGGCCGGTGTGCAACTGCAAGTAAGCCTCTCTCCAGATAGACTCGGGCACTCTCCAGCCTTTCCCTCCTCTGACTTGTTGGCGCTAAATGCACCACCTGGTTTGCAGAGTATATCACAAGCTGTGAGATCCCCTAATCATCTCCAGCTCATCTTTTATTGTATCTGTACAGAATGCCATCAAAGGCTAAACTCCCGTCTCATTAATGGATGGCTTCACTAATGTTTACCTTACCTCCTCAACCATAATGCAAACTCCTTACAAACAAGGATCATATTTTCCATCCTTTTGAACCACATAGCACCTTTCACATTGTACTCATACCCAATACCTGTCTACGTGTCGACAGGTTCAGCAGAGAGGGAACTCTGAATTTGTGGTGGATACCATTTGGGTTAACACTGCAGGATATGGAAGAGGTCTCTTCCAGGAACACTAAGGAGTAGGAATATGTAGGGCCAGTCCCAAATTTATCTAACAACAAGAATTAGCCATTTCTAGGCCCTGTGCATCAACTCATACCAGCAGCCATAAGTAGCTGCAGGGGCTGGTTTAATGTCATTAAGATTAGCTTGTTTTGCGGGCACCTGGGGGGCTCAGTCGGTTAAGTGTCTGACTTCGGCTCAGGTCATGATCTCACAGTTTGGGTGTTCAAGCCCCTTGTCGGACTCTATGCTAAGAGCTCAGAGCCTGAACCCTGCTTCCGATACTGTGTCTCCCTCTCTCTCTGCCTCTCCCCCATTCATGCTCTGTCAAAAATAAACATTAAATTTTTTTTTTAAAGAGTAGCTTATTTTTTATTTTTTCTAACCAGTAAAATAGAGTCATCCAACTTTACTAGCCATTTCCTAGCCAGGAAGGAAGAATGCTATAAACCTGTTTATAAAGTATATTTAAAAGCAGAGATAATTAGGTATGCTGCAGCTGAGTGCACTGTTAGACGGCTGAAGTATATCAGGGAAAAAAAGTCCTCAGTTGTTCATTTGTGTCTGAGTTGAACTATCTATATTTAACCTGGTGATTATTTCATTGAATAGTTTCCTTGGTGTCTACCTGCAGTTCTTGTAATTTGTTATGTGGAATAAAATAATCCGTTTGCATTTGTATTTGATCCTCACTTCCCAAGGCTACTTAGTTGTGGGGCTTTTTCCTCTTTTAATAGCCCCAGAACCCCTAATAAAAGAGAGTTGAACAGTTTGAGAACAGAGGAATGTGTACAAAACACAGAGTATTTGAATCACAAGGTGGTCCAGCTGGAAGGAGCCTTGAGATAACCGGATCCAACCCTCTCCTCTTACAGATGAAGCAGCCAAGACCCCAGAAGATTGGGTGACTCCCCCACGGATATGGCCGGCAAGAGACTCTGCCACCTGACTCCCCAGTGCTCGCTCTGCTCTCCCTGAGCTCCTTCCAACATCTGCAACCACAGAGGGCCCAATCCCATAGGACAGAGGGGCTGGTAGGATCTGAAGCTAGAAAGCCTATTCCAATAGCAAAATTGTGTCCATTCAGGATGTGCTGTGTGTCTGCTAAGTGCTAGGAGATGGAACCCCAGAGACAGAACAGTGAATAAGGGCCCAGGTGTCTGCTTTGCCAACTTGACCTTCAAGTTTGGCAAGATGACGACTGAGAAAAAATAAATAAAGGAATGAATGTGATGCTTTCAGAGAGTGATACGTACTAAAATAGTATACCAGGATCATATGACAAGGTAAAGAGGAGGGGGCTGCTTTGGATAAGTATGTCAGGGAATCGCTCTGCCGTCTCCTTGACGGGGGAGCCAGAGAGCACTGGGCAGGGGGGGAGGGGGGGGGCTGGGGGGAGGGNTGGTAAGCCCCTAGCTTTGGTTTGAACATTACCAACAACAGGAAATCCACTACCTCCAAAGACCAACTCAGCTTGTGAGAAAGCTCTTTCCTGAACTGAGCTGAAATCTACCTCCCTGAAACTTCAAATTTCAATAACTCATGCTCTGAGTGTCACAGAGACCAGTCAGCTAACGATGTTAAGCAGCATGTGCAAATGCAAAGCACAGTCCTGAAATAAGACAGTTGTTTGAATGTTTTGATTTTAAATGGTGTGTTTGGGAAAATACAACATACCAGGGAGATGACTTACATGGTCGCGTTCAACCTCCAGTTCATGAAAGTGTTTCAAACCACCACTTCAAAGAACGTTCAGACAGTCAACTTCTAGAGTCCCAGACCCATTCGTGTGAGTCACCTGACATCATTAACAGGACACATCAACTCCCTTCTGTCCCGAACGCTAGGCGGGGCTTCAGGGCATCGACATTGCTGGCTCCATTGCCCCACCGCTCGGCATGGCAAAGGAAGCTGGGCTCTGCGCTTTTTGCTTTCTAAGATATTCATGGAATCCTAGAACTAAGAACACGTCTGGTCCAACCCCCCTCTCTCGAAGACAAGGAAATGAAAGGCTAGAAACGGCCACTCAGGTTCATCAGCAAGTTTTGGCAAGGGTGGGACTTGTCCTCTCCAGCCCCCAAACCAGGCTGGGCACGGCTGGGCGGTTGTACTAATCATACCCAACTCCCGGGTTTGCCTTCATGTTGGCGTGGACTTCCAGTCCTCCGGTGATTCCTAATGCCCGTCTAAGAGGAGAAACGCCAGCTCCCTAACCTCCACCGCCTGTGGACCTGCAGTCCTGAACAGCTCTCCTGAACAGCCGGCTCTGCACGGGAGGGGCCGGGCCCCCCAGCTGGCTTTGATGTGCACTCTTTGCCTTGCAGGGCCATCCACCGCGCAGGAAGGCTGCTCTAGCTCCAAACCAAACCCAAAGCTGCAGGACGCAAGGAGAGACGCAGAGGCAAAGACAACACAGAAACCAAAAATACTTTGGCTTTTACCTGAGTCCAAAAGTCTGACCGAAGCCACTGCTGGCTGCCCACAATGCTTCAGGGCACTCAAGGCTGGGCAGCCAAATGGTCAGCAACCAGGGTAAAAAGAGGCCTGGGGAAACAGGCGTTTTTGAGCCAATGAGCCCCGCCCCTCCTTCCCCCAGCTTGAGGCAATTGGGGGAGGATTGGAGAGGGGGCTGCGGCTGATTGGCGATGCCTCCCCCCTCTGTCCTCACTGGGCACCGTCCTCACCGGGTACTGGCTGGAGCTTGAGAACCCACCATTTTTCTCCCTCTGACCCCGCATTAGCAGGACTCCGTGACTTTCTTGGGTGGAGGGGGAATGCTGGAATGCAGTCGGATAATTACAGGCAGCATCTCTCAGAAAAGGAAGCACCAGAAGAAGGAACACCAACTCCAGCAACCATCCAGTGCCTTCCAGAGAAGACCCGCATGGTCCCAAGTTTCAAGTGGACAATGAGGCTGGGTAGGGAGTAAGCACCTGAGTCCTAAGGAGGCCCCCGCAGCATCCAGGGTTGCACCGTCACTCATCGTGCAGGACGGCACTAAAACATTATTCCCTCCATCACTAGTCATGCAGCAGAAGAGCCGAGGCGGGGACTTGGTTTGCAGTGCAGATGCTGCAACTGAGGGTGATCCCAGTGCACTCGCCACTACCATATTTTACCTCAGTTTCCCCATTTGTAAAAGAGGCGGAAAATAAGCCTACCCTCTGCTCATCACCCCGAACCCCTACACTGTGGAGAGGGTAAATGGACGGGATGGCAGCATCCCAAGGAAGGACAAGCTGAGGGGAGACATATTCTCTTCCATTCCCGTGGGTCCCCAGGGGAGAGTGAATCTCAGAACCCAGATCTGCTGAGTGACCCCAGTGCCATCTGACATCTGTCTCCCTCCCAGTTGGAGTGTGGGGGCTGAGAGCTTGGGGGTGGGGTCAGACAGACCGGGGTGGCAGCTCAGTTGTGTACAACTATGTGCTAGGGGATACTGACTTCTTCCTGAGCCCGACTTTCCCCGTCTGTAAAATGGGTCTAAGAATAGTACTTACTCATAAGTACTATCAAATGAGAACATGTGATGGAGGACTGAAACCAGCACCTGGCATGCATGGTAAGTCTCCACAAACACTGAATTGTGTCATTATTTTTACTATGTAAAATTTGAAGATTCACCTAATGTACATACCACATGTGAATTCAAGGCAGGGAATTCAGAAGGTGGGCCACATCAGCAAAGCGCACCAAGTTATGACACTAAAACATCTCTGAGGAAGGGACTCTGTCACCCCGGAGGGCCGCAAGCTACTCCTACACTCTCAATACCACCTTGTGGGCCAGCCCCGCAAGTGCCTGCCCCCAGAGCCTGGGGGTGGACAGATTCATCAGCCGAGCTGGGTACCTCCCCCAGTCAGGACCCAAGAACAGTTTCCCTAAGCCTTAATACTGGAACCATGTCCCAAAAGAGTGGACTGGAACAGGGGTCAGAGGTGGTGCCGTGACGGCCACGTGAGGCTTTCATGCACCCTTGAGCCTGGGGGCCAGGGAAGGCAGGCTGGGCCAGGTGGGCCCCTCGGAGGCCTCCCAGCCCCCATCAGCCTCAGGGGGAGACAAGCCCGGACTGGCAGGCCACACGGAGGAAGCCCAGGACACTAAATGCCGGCCTGCCCAGCCCAGCTCTCCTCTCTCTAGCCCCTCAGAGCTCAGAAAGGCTCTAACTTGGCCTCCCTCTGCCTCACACAAAGTGTGGGAGGTACCAACTAGCCACAGGAGATTAAGTTTGAAATCTGCAGAGCGGGAAACTCTTTGCTAACACGGAAGCTTCTATTGACTAATTAGATCTTTTGATTTACTAAGTAGCTTGCTTGAGTCTGGATTAGTGTGTATTGAGCTTTTCTAAGGGAACAGCACCTGTGTGTAGAGGGGTGTATGGGGTACTGGGCAGCTGTAAGCTGTAAGCTTGAAACCGATGTGCCGGAATTCAAATCCCACTTCATGTGTGCAAGCTACTCAGCTGCTCTCCTTCTATAAAAAGGGAACAGGAGCAGTAGCCACCCTCAGGTCGTGGCTATTACAAAAACCTGCCACAAGGTACTGAGTGCCCATACTGGGCCGGGTGCTCATTTCATTTCGGGGTGGGTTTTTTTCTTCAATGAATTTCATTTTTCCCTTATATATATGAACACTTACAACAATGCTATAGGTTTTTATATTTACATGTAACTTACAGTAAAGTACTTAAATCTTCAGCATGCAGCTCAATGAACCTTTGTTATGTATTCTATCTTCTAATGGAATCTGTATCACCGTAGATCAGTTTTGCCTGCTTATGAGCTTCATATAAATGGACTTACACAACATACTCTTTTTGGCTGGCTTCTCTCCCTTAACTTTATGCTTCTGTAATTCATCCAGCATTGGTTTTTTACACAGCCGTATAGTACTCCATTGCATGCCCCGCAGTTTATCCATCACTCATGTGTAATTATCATCTTGCTGTCATCCCATCTTGCGAATGGGGAAACTGGGGCTCTGAGCTGTTTGCTCAGTTTTCAGCCAGAGGTCACAAGAGTGTGGTTGACACTGAGCAAGGATTTGAACCCAGCTGCGTCTGACTCCAAATCCAGCCCCTCACCCTGGGCAACAGAGCCTCCCGTGCCCCTGGAGCACTGGGATGGGCAGAAATGAACTCTGTCCCATGCGGGCATGACTTCCTTCTCTCTGAGGTACAACTGGGAGTCAGGAGGCAGCTGCCTGACTGGCCCCGGGAGGTGAGAAAACCACCTCAGGTTTGGCCATTGCTAATATTTATTTTCACTGTGCCCCAGGCTGATGGCGCACGTATGGGTGTCACTCCCAGCTTTGTACCTTGAGACCTGGTCTTGGCCAACATGTCGAAATAACTGCAAGCAGCCTAAACGTGGGGAACGTGCTCATCCCCTGAGCAGCAGCTGGCTCTCATGGGGAGGAGGAGGGAATCTGGCCTCTCTTGGGGACAGCTCCGGCCCTGGCTCCTCAGAGACTAATTCCCACGACAGTAGCTTAGATGTAACTCTCTGTGACTCCTGCAAAAAGGATGGCGGGTTCCGAGTCCAGGAGGTTTCCTGCCATCCAAGCTTTGCCTGCTAAGAGGTGGGTCACCACGCGGACTCCTAGCACTGGCCCGACCTCAAGACAAGGCCAAGGTTTTGCACTGCTCCCCAACTCTCTGGGTCCTTGCTTGCGCCCAGCAGGCCAGAAGCCAGTCAGAGAAGGGCCATCCCCAAGGCACCAGGGGGAAGTGAGGAGCTGGGGTAGTCTCCTCTGCCCCCTCTCTGCCTGAACCCAGGCACTGTTTCAGGCAGTCCAGTCAGACGTGATTAAAAGGTTGGCTACATGCAGGGGAGTGAGATCCCAGGGGAAGAAGGGCACAGGGCCAACTCCCCAGGTGGCCCTGGGGCACCCTTTGCTCTGTCAATCATTAACAGAAGCCACCCCATGGCAGGCAGACAAGGGGAAAGTCCAAGGGGGAGGCCTACCCTTCCTCCCAGGCACCGTCCTCCAAACATGCCGACCCAGGACCTTGTGGGACATGAGATCATGACACTGGAGGGGTGTGTGCAGAGTCATCTAATCCAACTGGCTGCTTCTTGCGTCTCTACACAGTTTCCACAGGCCGACGGAGATGGGAACGCTGGTCGATTTGCAGTTACTATGTGCCAGGGGCTGTGCCAAATGTCGTGAGTATGCCAGCCCGTGACATGGTGGCAAAATGCAATGAGGGAGCTGGCCTGCCTGGGTTCCAATCTCAAACTTCTAGCTTTGTGACCAGTTAGTGAACTTCTCTGCGCCCTAGTTTCTCCACACATGAGGAGAGTATGGAAGTGCCTCTGTGGGGTCACACGAGCATTTAATAGGTTAACACACACGAAGTTCTGAGACTACCTGTCACTTATGAAGAGCTGTCATTGCTAACTGTTCACTTGCTTCTCAGTCACCTCTTGAGATGCAGATGAAAACTCCAAGGTTGAGTCATCTGCCCAAGGCACAGCTGGCCCAAAGAGTGGGGATTTGAACCCAGGTCGAAGGATTCCATCACCCTTCTCCCTCCATGCCATGGAAGCTTCCTCCTGCCGTGACCCTCTCTGTCCCTTTGGTCACCAATGCTTCATGATCCAACGGGCTATACAACCTATCTCATGTCTGCCTCCCTGCTCTCTCAAAGGCCCTCCTTCCACCAGAGTGCCAATGAGCTGCAGCAGGCCCTCAACCTTCCTCCTGAAAAATGAAGCTTCCTGGCCCAGAGAGGTAGGTCCTTGCTCTGTGGCCAGAAGAACTCATTTCTTTTTGCGGCTCCAAGGGAAGAAGACCTGTAGCCAAGGGCCAGATCATGGGTTTCCAGACCACAGCCATGGAGACCCTACCCTACCAGGACAGACCTCATGCAGGCCCCCAAACCAGAGATGCCCCGAGGCCTGGGACAGGAGGTAGGGAAGCAGTCCTTGCATCCAAGGAACTTGCTGACAAAGGCAGACCTGACCTTTCCTGCTCCACCTTCCTTGTGTAGGCCTTACTTCCAGCTCTCTCTGTATGGCTCCTGTCCTCCCCACTGCAGAGGAGCTCAGGGATGGAGGTCTCCTACCAGCTCTGGGCTCACACCTCCCTGGACCCCCACAGCCTGAGCACAGGTGCATTGCTAAGGCCTCTCCTCCATCTGCCAGGACTTTGGAAGAAAGGACCCAGAAGTTTCTGCTAGTTCCTTTCCCATATAGCTTTGGACTGATCTCCTCCATTTTGAAGATCTAGAGGGCAGAAAATCCACCTTTGTGGTGGTAACCATGCGTGGACCTGAGTGGCCAAATTCCCAGCCTGTGTGTTTCCCATGGAGACTCTTAGGTGGGGAAAAGGGTCAAGGCTTAGGGAGAGAGAGCTTCCCAAGGCCATAGGGAGCATCTCCTTGCCTGTACAGGCAACCCTCACCCTCCAAGGCATCCTGGAGTCAATGCTTCTAATTTTGGTATCACTTGAGAGACCAATTCCACCTGAAACAATTCTGGGCAGACCAATGGGTATGCTTAGCCTCTGAGAAACCAACCAGTGTCACCATGAGCCAGGGAATTAGAAAGAGGTCTGTCTTATGCTCACCTATGCCTGCAGGGAATGACTCAAGGTAAACAATTAAATGTCTTTTCTGCTTTTAGTCACCAAGGACGATCACATGCCACAACCATCAAACACACACACACACACCTCATTCCCTCCGCAGGCAATGGCAGTCTGGGTTCACTCCAATCCCAAGGAGGGCTGCTTTCCCCTCCCTCCACCAGCAGCCACTCCCCTAGGAAAGGGCATCTGGCCCCTGCCCCCCAGCAGGGAAGTAAGAGTTGACAGGGTGCATAAGGTTGGTGTTTCCAAGCCTCAAGGACAGCCCAGCCAATGCCTGCTGCAGACACAACTAACGTTGGGAAAGACCAACTGAAGATGGAAATTCAGCTTACCCTCCAAACTTAGGGGGTGCAAGGAACCAAAGGCAGCCTCAAATAGCAACATCCATCCCTGCCTCCCCAAAATGAACAGCTCCCAAGAACCAAGAACCAGACTTGGGGTTTTCTGAAGATTCAATCCCTCGGGCAGGCAAAATATGCCCCTCAAAGTGGTCATCTGGCCTTGGCTGCAGTGCTTCCAGATAGGGGGACCCCTCTTCCCAAAACGACAACCTACCTATCCTGCCTGGCATGTGTAAGAAGACCAAGGCAGTGGGAATTCCTGAGGACTTCCTGTTAGGACTGGCCATTTTAACAACAGCCCTCCAAATACAGAAGTGCAGGTCTGCTCTAGGTGAACCACCCCCATCTACAGTGCCGATTTGGGCCCCTGACCATCTAAGATGCTCCTCTCCAAGCCTGCAATCCTTCATCATGCCCACCCCAGACAGGTGTCCAGAGGCTATAGAGTTTTAGGTCAATTTCACATGGGAAAAATGAGCCTGGAAACACTCCGAAGAACTCACTCAAACCCAGCCTGGCTGGAGTACCATGTGCCAAGTTCCCCCTCCACCATTTTGGCTCTCCAATCCCCACCCAGAGGAATGAAGACCAGAGAGTGGAGAAGACTGTGCTTCAGCTTTCCTGAAGACGTCTGAGGCTGCATGGGTCCCCAGTCAACATCCAACACACTGGGAAGGTACTAGCCAAGTATGGGCTCCCTTTACAGTAAACTCCCATCCCATCCCCTCTAAGCTCAGAGACTTCCAGCATCAACAGAAGGAACTACAGCCACAGGTTTACCTGTTAAGGATGAGAAAAATAGCAACCAAAGCTCTCCTTTTCCCCAGCACCTGCCTCCTCTACAAAGGACAGTCCTACAGACCAAAGGAAAACCACAAACCAAGAAAAAACAGCTTCACCATCCATGTTTCTTGAAAAAAAATGGGGTTTATTGATTTTTAAACTGCAAATAGTCGTTACAAAAAGTTTTTTTTTCTTTTAAATAAATTCACACAAAGAAAGAGAAATAAGAAAGCGACGGTAGTGACCAGCAAGAGGAATAATAATTACATTCATCTTAATGTGTGTGTGCCAGTTCTGTTTGCATTGACATTGGAAAACTCCAAACCTGGAATCCAGAACCTCAAATCTGCAATCGGAATGTCTTGAGATGGGCACGTGGAAGTCAAAGGGTTTCTTTTGTGGTTTTTTTTTTCCCTTTTAGAAGCCATACATAAGAGTTGTTTTCCTTCTGTACTGTCACAGAACTTTTACATACATTCTCAGTCCTAGCTGTGAAAAGGCCTAAAGAAGAAGAAACTCAATTTGCAGTCCAACACAAAAGGGGGAAATTTCTAAAATAAATAATCCAAGTTTTTTGCATTTTTTTAAATTAATTTTTCATTTTTTTAAAATAAAATAACCAAAAAAAAGTGTAAAGTTACAAAAAATGTCGTTGAAGAATAATATATTAAAACTGTGGAAAAAAAAGGAAAAAGACACGTCACAAAATTTTAAGATTAATATGAAGATCATAATTTAACATAAAAGAATATATTCTATGGATTTGTCATCCCGATAAATATGAACAAAATTAACAAAAAAAAAGCATAGTTTTGGCAATAAATACGTTTTGATAAGTTAAATAAGCTTTTTTATATTGATGTGCAGTGACAAGCAAAATTTTTGCTCTCCAATTTCTGAAAGTTATATGAAGTTTAAAACCCAGGGAAAAAAGCATGGCGTGAGTGCTCTAAAGATAGACCTACGGTATTCTAGAGCAAAAACCATTGAAGCTACTTCTACAGGAAATCGTTTTACACAGATATTGTATGTGGAATGAATACCATTAACTGCTCACCCCTTACATGTTTTTTAGCTTTTCTCTCATTTTTTTGTTGTTTTTTTTTTTAAAGATGTCACATATGAACTGGGGAACTTTAGCACCAAAATCAAGTCTCTCATAGTC
>NW_027530512.1:1403212-1409875 GCF_008692635.1 Crocuta crocuta | reverse complement strand
ACCCCCCCCACTTTAAAAAAAAAAAAAAAAAGAAAAAAAGAAAAAAAATTAAATCACAAAGTCCCACTTAATGTCACGATCTTCATCCACTTTTTGTCTTCCTTCCTGTAGACCTACGCGAACCCAGGCAAGATTAGTCAAAAGAGGTTCAGGTCGGGAAGAAAAAGGTTTTGAATGTCAAGATAGGTTTCCCCAAAAACCCGAGTCAGCAAACAACTCTCCCAAGAGGGGTGTGGGGGTCATGGGGAGAGGGGAAGGGGGAGGGTGTGGGAGGCTGAAATAAGGGAAGGGAAGGTGCAGTTGGGATCGCCAGCGGAGGGAGCTGCTGGTTCTGGGTCCCCTCCCCCTCCCCATGGGCAGAGGCTCAGGGAGGCCCACGGGTGCCCTCTGGCGCTGAAGAGGTAATGTAGTCACAGTGACAAAGTTAGATTACAAGGCACTAAATTGCTTCTGTAAACTGTTACTGCTTTTTCTTTTGTGATTTGGCACTTAAGGCTTAAGCCGAGGGGGGAAAAAGGCATCTACTGACAAATATGGGACTTGTCTGTTATGCATGGTAAGTGGGCTATAAAATCGAGGAGAGGGGTTTTCAAGCCAGAGGAAGCTACTGACAAATTGACNGGCATTCCCAGGTTCTGGGGGATAGGGGTTGAGCTTAACCTTGTTAATGTAGGGGTTGTCAGGAATCAGGCAGGTAGGGAGGGGAGGGTAAGGATGGGGGGTGGAGTAGGCAGGGGGTCCCTCCCTACCCAGGGGGTTTAGTCATCTGAGATGGAAAGTCTGCTGAAAATGGGCAGGCGTCTTGAGTTGTCCAAGGTGGGGGAATCTGAGCCACTGTGGCTGCTGCTGGAGCTGCTCAGATAGCCCTCCTGGTCCGAGAGAGAATCCTGAGGGCTGGGGGGAGAGTCAAACATGTGAGGGGACTCGGACATGGGCCGGAAGAGGAAGGTGGTCGGGGAGCCACCCCCGGGCAGCCCCATGCTAGGGGCAAAGAGGTTCGCCAGCTCCTGGCTGGAGAAGGCGAAGGGGTTATTGGTGCCATCTGGCAGGGTGGGTGAGCCCAGGAGGTCATCGGCGCTCAGGATGGGGGGTGGGGTGATGGACGTGGGGCTGTCCAGCAGCCCCGTGGCAGCGGCGGTGGCAGCGGCACTGGGAAACCCAGCAAAGCTAAAGCTATGCTGGAGGCGGGGACGGTCAGCGGAGAGGTCCCGGGCCCCGGCCAGGGCGCGGCGCTCCTCAGCGTTGTGGATGAAGTGGCAGCGGGGCCCATAAGGGCAAAAGCCAATGGTGTGGAAGGTGCGGCACAGCTCCGTCTTGTACTTGGGGTGACGGGTCAGGCTTCGGAGCTCGTGGATGCCATGTGCGAACTGGCACTTGTCCCCGTACTTACAGGCACCGTTCTCCTCGAAGGGGCGGCACAGCTCCGTCTTGTAGCGGCTGGAGTTGACCTGGCCGCTCCCGGGCTGCTTCTGGGTGGGCAGCAGCCGCTCGCCCCCTTCTGAGAAAGAGCGGTCTCGGAAGCGGCTGTCCCGAGAGCTCAGAGCTGGAGCCGGCTCGCCCTTGAGGCTGCTGAGGAGCTGATTCTGGTGGAACTTGGAGCTGGGCAGGGTGACTGAGTGCCTCCGGGGGAAGCCCCCGCCGGCAGGGGTGCCCACCGCCTTCCTGTCCAGCAGGCAGCCCCCTGCACTGGGAGTACTATAGTTGAGCATCTTGTTACCCTGGAGGGAAGACAGGGGAGAGGGAGAATGCTTGGTGACAAAGGCCATGGTACCCCGAAGTACAGCCCCCTCCACAATCAGAAATGCCCCTTGTGTCTCTAAGGCACCACCTCTAACTCAGCCCGGGCCAGCCGCCTCCCCCAGACCAGCCCCCTCGCTTTACTTTGGCCCCAAACATTAAGAAACCACAAAATCCTGACCTATAAGAAATTGTTATTCATGCACCCTCCTCCACGCAGACCCCTGGTATGCACACCCATACGCTCTCCCCAAAGTTACCACTTAAGATCCATACAATCTAACTTCTTCACCTCCCCAATAGATTCCTCAGCTCAAAATATCTCCTGCAACTCAGACTTCTCTAGACTCCCCTTCCCACTAACAAGAACAGGTAAACCTCAGGAGACTCTGAGTACCCTTCTTTTAATCAGTTCTTCCTTGTTTGACACTACACACACACACACTCACACAGGTACACACACACACACACACACACACACACACACGGTCTCCTAAGACTAAACTTCCTACTTCAGAAAGATTCCCTTCTTTTGGCAACAGGTTTCCAGACTGCCTTTGCTTTATCTTGCCGAGAGGAGAGAAAGAGGAGGGGGTAGGAGAAATCCTTGGTCTGGGGTGGGGATGGGGGGGGCAGGAGGATGGTATTCTAAAATAAAGTTCATTGCCCCATGCTCCGGGAAGAGGTGCCTTCTACAATGATCTCCCCACCCCCTCCACCAGGAAGATGCCTTTGCAGTTAGTGTTCTGGCTGCAAGGGTAGGCTTGGATGAGAGCGCCAGTGTTTAATCTTTAACGCAAAGCTGCAGGTGAGAAGGAAAAGGAAAGCACCAAATCCCCCCATACCCCCCTCCCAGTTGATAATGGATTTGGGGGAGGGAAGCAGAGCCACCACGAACAGGTTTCTGTTCCAATGGTATATACCCTGGTCACCGGCCCAATCTGTACACGAGGTTCGGAAAGGGCACAAGCTGGGGACCAGGGAGTTGGCTCCCGGCCCATGTGGGTGTCATTGTGCAAATTCTAAAGTTGGTCCCTTAGGATCAGCTGCAGGGGATCGGGAATCTGTAACAGCAACCACCCCACAGAGCGGATTACAGGAACCGAGTTGTGAGCTTGAGAGCCGGTTCCCAACAATAAGGTTCATTTAAAAAGTCCTGGGGGGGCGGTGGGGGGGAGGTAGCGGGTGAGGGAAAGAGAAACGGATCAAAGAGGGAGAAAGCCGGGAAGAAGGAAGAAGTGCAAGAGAGCTCAGGCAGCCGCCGGGGCAACTGGAGTTTGGAAAAGCCCAAAGGGAAGGAGGCTGAAATTCAAACTCTTTTTGGTGTAGCTCTTCAGCGCCTCGGAGTCCCTGCACCCCAACCCTGCAGCCCTGAGGCCCTGGCAGCTGGGCCGACTGGAGAAGCAAGCTGGGAAAAGAGAGCGACATGACCCAACGTGTTTAAAAGAAGGCAAAACACTTCAGCAATTAAAAGTAGCCTAGCAGCTCCCCGCTTTCCAAGTGAGGAGAAGGGGCGAAAATAACCTAACATCCATAGTCTTTCGCTGTGTACGCTTAAACCGAATTCGTGGGACGTTGTGTTTAAAACTTGCTTTTTTTCCACACCGGCTGGCAAGCTACACCACTTAAGGAGGCCTCATTAAATCCTTCCCCGCAGAGCCCCTTGAGCTCAGGCCGGCATTTTGTTCTCGAGGCCCCCGCCCCCACCCCCTCGGAAAACAGGTAAGCGGGTCAAGCCTCGTACCATTTTCACCCCAAAGTTTGCAGTAGTGTAGGCGATCACAGAAGGAAGCCTGGACGAGCTGTGGCGAACTGCAAACCCGTTTTGCAACATCCTTTTGAATCACAACTCTTGGCCTTTTTTCCCGCATATTCCTAGCCCTTCCACATCAGACATCCCAGTAAGAGGTCGTCCCGAAACTCACTGCCCCAAGGGGCGCCCCTGCTGACCCCACTGGCTAGCGGTGTGGCTGGAGAGACTCGAACCCCTCCCGGCGGCAGCGAGACCCAGGGCGCGCACAGGCAAACCGAGCGGACCAGCGAAACCGGGCTCAAGCAGCACATTATGGGCGACAGAGTCACCAAAAATATGGTCCCGGCCAATGCCCCGCATCCCTCGGGCGGCCCCGCCACGCAAACCTCGCCCCCCAAACCCCTGATCTCCAAATTCCCATGCAGTAGCCGCCAGGACCTGTTGAAACTCAAAGAGTGAGAAGGAGAGAGCCAAATTCCTTTAAACTGGGGGAAAGTAAGACGGGAAAAAAAGAACCATCTTGCCTCTTTTCCTTTCCTCCTTGCTTTCCAAAACCTGAACTTTTGAGGGTTCTTTCTTTAGGCAAAAGAGAAAAAAGAAAACTTTGAAAAGCGAACCCTCCGCCGCACTTTACCTTGCATAAAACTTCGCTTAAGTCGAAGATGGTAGCAGACACGAGGGTGGTGGTCATCCTGGGCGCTCGCACGGGGCAGGGACGAGGATCTGGTGTGTCGCGAAGGTCCCGGTGCGGGGAAGGCGCAGCCTCCGGCTCTCCGGTCTGGAGTCCCACACGCCTGCTCCCGGCGCCCCTCGCCTTTCTGACTCTCCCCGGCTGCGGCGCGCGAAGCCCAATTTATAAAGTTCAGTTTGGTGGCCCCGGAGGAGGAGGAGCTTTAAACTTATTTAAATGAGGAAGAGGAGGAAAAAAAAGTTGATTGACACTGAAGTTGAATCAGCCATGCGGTCAAACTCGGAAAAAAAAAAAAAGAAACTTTCAAAAGGAAGAAGGGGGAGGGGAAACAAGGAAAGAAGGCGAAGAAAAAAAAAAACCAACTGCAAGCAGCGCACAACTTTTTTTTCTTAAAGAGGAAAAGTTTCGAGTCTCTCGCTTGGCTACCTGGCGCTTGGGGCGCCCCTCTCTGGGGCCGCGCGGTGCGAGGGGTGCGCCCCCCCTTTGTCAGCCTGCGAGCGCGGCTCTGTGACATCACTCATTCCACCCTCTTCGGGGTTCTTGTTGTTATGTTGTTGTTTTTTTTGTCGGGCAGGAAGGCGGGCTCGACTTTCTCTTTTTGCAAGCGGGAGCAGAAGCCCGTCCTTAGCGACCGGGCTGCGGTTTCCATCTTGAGCAGATCTCCCCTGAAACTTCTCCAAGTGCCCCCCACAACTTACTCTTTCCCGAGTTCTCTTACGCATTCGGCTGCCTTCCGCAAACCAGGCAGGGCCAGGACATCGGGAATTTGGGACGCGGAAAGCATTCGGGTCTAGGGTTTTCAGTTTTTTGTGTTTTGTTTTTCAACAGGTCGTGGGGGAGGTAGAGTGGTGGGGGAAACTAGGGAGAGTTTTTCCCCGGGGAGGCCCGGACCCAGCAGAGCGAGCCGCAGCACGATTTCGCGCGCCGCACGCGTCTACACTCTCCTGTGCTTTGCAACCGGACGGCGGGAGGGGCAGTCGTGAAAAAGACCACCGCCCGGAAGGATTGCTTGCTTAACAGGCTTGGGACTGGGATTGATCCCACGCATCCAACCCTTAAACTTTATCAGAAAGAAAACATGAATGCTCATGAATATCCTTTCCAATCCGCCCCCCCCCAAAACACCAATAACGCACAACTTTCCACGCGCGCTCTGAACTACGGGACACACGCACGCACACACACACCCTAGACGCTTGAACAATGAAAAAAAGTTACTTTATCAAGAATGAAGGTAAAGAAATGGGGGAGGCGACACTTTTAACTTATTGTTGCTTCTCCCCCGCCCCCACGGGAACGGAACATATGGCTTGTCAGGCTGCGCTGTTTGGGCGGGATGGGGGGGAAGGGGGCATGGGATCTTCCAAACCGAAAGCCCCCCCCCATAGATTATTACTCCTTTTAAGACTGTAATATATTTACTGTTAGCTTCAGAGGCCTCTCCATCCACCCAAATAAAAAGTTGTTAACGTGTCGCCCACGGCCCCTGGGTGCTGGAGCGAAGACGGAAATCGCGGGGCTGTTTCTTTCCTATTTTCCCCGCGTGCCCGGCCGCCTCCTCAGCCCTCGCACGTTTCTTCCCAGCACTCAAGGCGGCCGGGTCTGTTATGAAACCCCGTGCGCTGAGTGGCTAAGAGCGGGTTCCATTGCGATGTAATTAGGTCACCCCATTATGAACACGTTTCTTTGGAAAGGACAGGGCGGGCGGAGCAGAGCGCTCTAGTCGCGCTCTCACCACCACCACCCACCCACACACACGCATTTTTATTGCATTTCTGGTGTATTCGTCAACCTCCGAGCAGACCCAGGGAAACCTTCCAAATCACAACTGTGTTAAGGAACCGGTTGTTTTTCATCTTTGCGAAACACAGAACTTTTGCTGCAACCACGAACCTACGTGATCCCAGCCGGGTCTGCTTTTATCCGGCCCCCTCTGACTTAAATTGATGGCCCCCATTTTTAACCCGGCTGCTGCCCCTTGCCTTTCCTTCTGCTGCTGTCCAGCCGCCTGTTGCTTCCCTCCCCCTGCTCCCATATTTCAGCTTTTCTTGAAATCTGGCAAGCGCCAGAAAGGGAAATAACTTCCATCCACCTTAATTTAAATCATTCAAGTGTAGGTTTCTTTCTTAAAGGGGTGTTTGCTCGTTCCTTTACCCAGCTCCAAGAAAGGGGGGGTGGGGTCGTGCAGTTTCTTGGTGATGAGGTAATGAGTTCCAGATTTCAGGACAGAGCAGGCTGCGCGTTAAAACCACAAGGTTAGTCTGCGTCCTGATGTGAAGCTATTTCGTCCTTTTATCTGCCTCCCCTCCCCCACCAAAAGGACCCATTGGTCTTTAATTCTGGAGGGTTCACGAAGCTCTGCTGGGGGGAATGGAGGAGGGGTGGAAAAGCGAGGGAGAAGGGAGACCCGGAGCGGGTGGGGCCGTCTTCTCGGTCCCAGGCCTGGCCTGCTGTCTCCCCCCCCACCCCCCGCAGCTGCAGG
>NW_027530512.1:1402788-1403045 GCF_008692635.1 Crocuta crocuta | reverse complement strand
GCCGCCGCGCGCCGCCCCCCAGCCTGGCCCGCTCGCTCTGGAGTTGTTTACCGGCCCCGTCGACCCACCGAGTTTGTTCCAGCTCCCAGAGCCTGTCTCTATAATTAAACTCTTTTTTAATTGTTGGGTTGAAACGTCATTTCGGGGACTTTCCAAGGGTGAGGGAGCCAAGGGGAGGGAACGAGCCTCCTTAACCCTTCGCTGACCCGGCGGGCCGCGGAGTGGCGTCCAGCCGGGCCGAGGACGGCTGCGAGTCC
>NW_027530512.1:1394853-1395178 GCF_008692635.1 Crocuta crocuta | reverse complement strand
ATTCCTCGAATTTCCTCCGCTTTTCCAACTCCCGGCCGCCTCTCCCCATCCCCCGCTCCCGGGGCGCGGGCTCCGCAGGGCGGCGGCCAGCCTGGCCCGCTCGCTCTGGAGTTGTTTACCGGCCCCGTCGACCCACCGAGTTTGTTCCAGCTCCCAGAGCCTGTCTCTATAATTAAACTCTTTTTTAATTGTTGGGTTGAAACGTCATTTCGGGGACTTTCCAAGGGTGAGGGAGCCAAGGGGAGGGAACGAGCCTCCTTAACCCTTCGCTGACCCGGCGGGCCGCGGAGTGGCGTCCAGCCGGGCCGAGGACGGCTGCGAGTCC
>NW_027530512.1:1389453-1394823 GCF_008692635.1 Crocuta crocuta | reverse complement strand
CGAGTCCAGGGGACGGAGCCGGCCCGCCCCGACTGGACCTGCCCTGCAGGTGCCCGATGGCGGCGGGGACCGCGGAGAGCTCCGACCCGGGCGGGCAGCCCTGCGAAAGCCGTGCGCCGAGCTCCCCGCCCCCTCCGCAATTCAGCCCGGACTCCGGTTCGGTTCCTTACCCGCGCGGGGCCGCGAGAGGCGGCCCCTCCACCTGCACAGCAGCTTCCGACCGGGAGGCGATCGGCCGGGTCCTCCGTCCCAGGCCCGACTTCAGGGCCCTCTCTGGCGCCCTTGGAGCCGGTCCCCTCGCGAGGAGGGGCTGGGCAGGTATTTTTGGCTTGGGGTGTTACGTTTTGTTCGCGGAGGAAAGTGAAAGTCTTCGAAATTAGGGAAGCGCGACGGGTAATTCAGGGGCCAGTCTGGACCGTGGGCGCACCTCGCGGCAGGTGAGAGTGTGGGGCGCCAGGCCCCTAGCGGGCTTGGCCTGTCAACAGCGACCTCCAAGGCGCCCCTCCCCAGGATCCCATCCTGGCCCTGGTAGCAGCACAGATCTGCCATCGCAGAGTCCTACGGCTTCAGGTCGTTGCACAAACCTCTCAGTTCTTCGGATTGGGCCCCGCCCGCCCCAGACCTCTGCCACCTGAGACCTGGGAACAGCTGCAAGGATTAGAGAGCGGTGGCGATGTGGCCAAGCGCGGCCTGAGAGTTACCTTGGCTTAAAGTCACCTGTAGGGCTTGTGGAATGCAGATTCTTGAGCCTGGACCCAGGCCCAGTGAATCAGATGCTCTGGGGTGGGGCCAGGAATCTGCATTTTCAGTACTTTCTTGCTAGTGACTCACACATTAGGGCCTGAGAATCAGTAGCGCAAAACTTGGAAGTTCCATTTGGATCCAAATCTTGGCCCTGCAATTTTCTAGTTGCATGACTTTTCAAGACAGGGACCAAAGCCTCTTTCTCATCTCTAAAGTACAGATAATAATATGGCCTAAAATTGGCAATTGGCGGATTAAGTGCTTAGTTTCAACCCTAGCAGAACCCTTTTATATGCCTAGCCATTGTATGTAAATGAAGCCATTCTTGAGGCCTTCTGCCACCACAGGACCCATTTTGGGGAGTATTCACTTTGCAAAACGATTCTGATTCTGATTCTTTGGTAGGAACATCCAAGAAATGGTCAGCTACCGACTTTGACCACTTCTGCACCTCCTCCTTCCTTGTCCCCGCCTGCCTAGAGACACAAAATAGCCTAGGAGTTCTGAGCCACCTAGACTTTGATGGGAAGCCCCACTCTGCCAGCTGGTCACCAGTTGCACAGCCTCAAGCAGGTCCCTTCGCCTCTGGGAGGGCAGGGAAGGCCATCTCAACTCTTCCAGCCAGGGCTTAGCTCAGACAGCCTCCAGTCACTCCAAACTCTTAGCAGTTGCTGGGGGTTGCTGCATAGCCCTCCCTGGGGCTCAAGAGGTTCCTTCTGCTGGGGTTTCAGGCCGCCCCCAGAGCAGATTAAATCTCTCTCTCTCCCTCTCTCAATCTCTCGCAGCGGGGCCACGGCAGCCTGCGGCACTCCAGCACTCTACCGTATTCAATGGGAATGACCTGTTTACTCCCACTGGACTGGCAGTTCCTGGAGGGCAAGGGCAGCTCTATCCCCTGGGCCTCGGGAGTCGGTCCGGAGTAGGTACGCAATGTATTTCTTTCCGGTTTTAGTGCATCTTGCAGTTGTAACTATTAGGATACTTTGGTCACCCTAAATCTGGCAGTGGGACTAGAAGAAGGATGGCAGCGTTCCCGAAGTGGCAGGAAGGGTGGAGGGCTTGGGCTCTGCCATCAGGGGAGATGGTAGCCCTACCAGGTTCAGGAGGCCAGAGCTGGTCATTCAGGGAGGCTGGGCTTCCGCAGCTTGCCCAGGGCAAGTTCTGTGCATCTCTTAAGAGATGATATAGTCTAATGGAATGAGCACTGGTCGAGGAGTCAGGAATCTTGGATTCTAGAGCTACTCTGCCTCTAGTTCATCCCCTAGTCTGGGCTTCCATATTCCGCTCTGTAGACAGCGAGCGTTAGACTAGGCCGGTAGTACTCAAATATCACACGGAGCAGAATTACCTGGAGAACTTTTAAAACTATACAGATGCCCTCCCCAACTCCATCCCCACCCACCTCCAAAGATTCCACTTCAGTTAGTCTGGTGTGAGGCCCAGCATCTGTATCTTCTAAGCTGTCCAGATGATTCTGTTATGAATCCATTATGAAGCCAGAAGCGCTGGATTTGATTATTTTAGGGCAGTAGTTCTCAACGGGGGATGATCTTGCCCTCCACCCCCACTCCATGAACATTTGGCAATGTCTAGGTACATTTGGGGTTGTCGCTATTGGGAGGTGGGGAGGTCAGTGCTATTGGCATCTGGAAGGTAGAGGCCAGATATGCTGCTAAACACCCACACAATAGCCCCCACAACAAAATTTATGTACCCCAAAGTGTGAATGGTACCTGCACTGAGAAACCCAATTTTAGAGGTTCTTTCCAACTCTAAGATCCCTGCATACTTAGGCTCTATCCCCACTCTCCCTGACCTGACACCCTTCTCAGGGCAGCTCAAGTGATCTTTTAGTTTTCTTTTTTCTCATGTTTATTTATTTATTTATTTTGAGAGACCGAGCATGCAAGCAAGCAGAGGAGGGGCAGAGAGAGAGAGAGAGAGGAGGGAGAGAATCCCAAGCAGTCTCTGTGCTGTCAATGCAGAGCATGATGCAGGGCTGGATCCCATGAACCAAGAGATCATGAACCGAAATCAAGAGTCAGATGCTTAACCCACTGAGCCACCCAGGTGCCCTTCCACGTGATTCTTTTTCAAAACCTAGAGCTAGGGCGCCTGGCTGCCTCTGTCCGTGGAGCATACCACTCTTATCTCAGGGTTGTGAGTTTCAGCCCACATTGGATGTAGAGATTACTTAAAAAGAAAATCTTTAAAAGAAAAAGAAAAAAGAAAACAACAACAAAAACCCCCAAAACCTAGCTCTGATTTTGTGTTACACTTGTCTAAAACCCTTGGCTACCCATCCTCCTTTGAATAAAAACCATACCCTTAGTCCAGGATAGTCTGACTCTCATTGTTCCAGCCAGGACTTTCATAACCCTCCCTCCCACCACCTCTCCCACCCCCCAGGGCACTCCCTGTGCTCTGGTCAGTTTCAGATGAAAATGAACATACTTCCTCCTGCCCTAGGGCCTTGACGCTTGTTATTTTTTCTATCAGGATTGACCTTCCTTTGGCCCAAATAAATTCTAAATCATCCTGTAGAATCCAGCTCAAGCATCACTCCCTCAACCATTCTTGGCATCCCCCTACCCCTAACGAGGCAAGGTATCTCTCTCCTTTCTTAAGTCCTCATGAAATGATCATTTCGTTCAGAGTAGTTATTTCAGTTTATACGTTCATTCCTATAACATGTTTTTCTTTTTAATTTCACATACAGAAAAATTGACCTGTATTTGGTGTACAGAATTTTTTTTTTTTTTAACTTTAGAGAGGGAGACAGAGAGCAAGCCAAGGAGAAGGGCAAAGGGAGTGAGAGAGAAAACCCTAAGTAAGTTCCACACTCAGCGCAGAGCCTGATCCACAGGGCTCCAACCCAGGACCCTGGGATCATGATCTCAGCCGAAATCAAGAGTCAGAACCACGCAGGCACCCCTCAGCGTACAGAATTTTAACATGAATAGATTCGTGTAATCACCACCATGACCAGGAAACAGAACAGCTCCGTCACCCCCAAAACCGCCCTCATGCCACCCCCGTGTAGTCATGCCCTCCCCTTCCTTTACTCTGCAACCACTGATTTGGTCCTTTTACTGTAATTTCATCTTTCCCAGAATGCCATATAAATAGAATCATATAGGATGTATGTATGATTTCATAGAACACAACGCCTTTGAGATTTATCCATGTTGTTGCTTGTATCAATAGTTCATGCCTTTTTATTGAAGAATACCATTTCACTGTATGGATGCACCTTTGTTTATTCACCTACTGAAAGACATTGGATTATTTCCAGTTTGGAGCCATTATGAATGGAGCTGCAGTAAGTATTTGCATATAGATTTTGGTGTGAACACAGTGCCTATTTCTCTAGGGTAAACAAGTAGGAGTGGGATTGTGGGGTCGAATGGTAAGTGTATGTGGAAATTTATTTAAAAAACTGCCAAACTGGGGCGGCTGGGTGGTTCAGTCGGTTGAGCCTCAGACACTTGATTTCCACTCAGGTCATGATCTCTTGATGAGTTCGAGCCTTGAGTCTGTTTCTGCGCTGGCAGCATGGGGCCTGCCTGGGATTCTCTCTCTCTCTGTCTCTCTCTGCCTTTCTCCTGCTCATGCACTCTGTCTCTCTCAAAATAAATAAATAACATTTTTTAAAAAAGCCTGCCAAACTGTTTCCCAGAGTGGAAATTCATATAAGCAACGGTCGTTCCACGCCCTCACCAACCCTTTGTGAAAATTGTCCGTATTTTTTATTTTAGTCATTCCGGTAGTGTATGGTGGTATCTCATTATGGTTTTAATTTGCGTTTCATTCACGGCTAATGATGTTAAACATCTTTTCGTGTACTTATTTGCTGTACGTGTATGTCATCTTTGGTGAAGTATCTGCCCAGGTCTTGCCCATATTTTAAACTGGGGTTATTTGTTTTCCTGTTCTTGAGTATTGAGAGTTCTTTTTTTTTTTTAAGTTATTTTTGAGAGATAGTCAGAGCGCAAGTGGGGGAGGGGAAGATAAAGAAGGAGACACAGAATCTGAAGCAGAATCTGCACACAGAGCCTGATGCAGGGCTCAAATTCACAAACCGCAGATCGTGACCTAAGCCAAAGTCCGACGCTTAACCGACTGAGCCACCCAGGTGCCCTTCTTTTTGTTTTGCTTTTTTAAAGCCATTTTATTTATTTTTTAAATGTTTGTTTATTGAGAGAGAGGGACTTAGTCTTTTGGTAGATTCCTTGAGTTTTGTTTAGTTTGTGTGTATTTTTTAACATAAACAATTATCTGCAAGTAGGAAGAGCTTAATTTCTTCTTTTCTAATCTTATGCCTTACATTTCTTTTCCCTGCCTTATAGCCTTATCTAAGACTTGTGGTGTGATACTGAATAGGCATAGCGAGAGTGGACATACTCACCTGACCACAATGTTAGGGGAAAGCATTCAGTCTTTGACTATGAGGTACAACATTGGTTGCTGGTTATTTTATAGTCATGGAACTTTTTGGCATCTCCCTTCCCACTAGGATGTACGCTCCCTGAGAGCAGTCTCTCTGCCCTCAACTCCACCTACAGCGCCTGGAAACAATACCTGACACACAGTAGCAATTCTCTACTTCAGTAACTTAGCCAGCCA
>NW_027530512.1:1386508-1389396 GCF_008692635.1 Crocuta crocuta | reverse complement strand
TGAATAAACGAAGCCAGCCATAACCACTGCCCTTATGGCAGACTGCACGGGGACTTGGCTGAATGTTCAGACGTCGTGAAGAATAATCAGACAATAAATACCCCAATGGATCCAACCAGGCATTAGCCCCATGGACTTGGCTACTTGAAGCTGCAGCTTTCTAGCAAGCCATTCTGTGTCGAAGCATTGATCTATCAGGAATAGATGAGTGCAGTCAAGTCATTATTTCAGAGGGAGAGCATTCTCTTCCCAAAGGGAATCTAAACAAAAAGCTCTCGGCTCTGAAAACCAGGGGCTTTCAGGGTAAAGAGTCACACTGCTCTGAAATCTTTGGCCCTCAGATGGGTGGGGTTGTTTCGCTAAATTTATTTCAGCTGCTTATAGAAACACAAGGGGGAAGCGGGGGGGTCGGGGGGGGTGGCTGCTTGTACACCAGCCCTGGCCCTGGAGTATTAATATCTGCCGGGTCAGGCTTTTATTTGGGTTTTGTTTCACCTTTTGGGGGTGGGGAGGCAGGCAGGCAGGCAGCAGGAATATCTCCCAGCGGCACGGCTTCTGAGTTGTGGGTTTCCACCTTTCTCTCTGGGCACTCCCAGCAGGCCCACCCAGCCCCCTCCCACCTCACCCGAGGGTGGCTCTCTACCCACTGAATACCAAGCAGTCTCACCCATGCACCTTTGACATCTGCTCTTCTCCCATTCCCAGAAGGGGGCTGAGCATTCCAAGAGAGTGAGAGAGATTGAACCTGCCTGCTTGCTTTCTGGCATGAGCGTGGGTACCTTTGTCCCTGGCCTCATTTGAACCCCCTACCCAGTCCCTTACCCCATCCTCCATGGCTCTACTATTTGAATTTGGGGTGGGGTGGGGGGCTCTTGTATATGAAATCCAGCTCTTTGGAATCCTGTCTTCCTTCTCAACCTCCCCTCAAGCACTGAACACCCATTTTTCTCGGTGCCTGATACCTGTCAGAAAAGATAGGGCCCTGTGTCTGGGAACTTGCCGCGGTGCGGCCCGCTGTCTGAGGGCAGGAAGAGGAGACACACAAGCTGCACAATCGGCTAGGCTTGTGACTCAAATAATTACACGAGAATATGGGGAAGTACCTCACACAGTGCTCGGCCCACGGGAACCCAACAAATGGCGGCCTCGATCTTTGGCAGACTCAAGCTTCCTGGGTCACTGGGGAAGATGGGGGACGTATCATTGTCCTCTCCGCTCCCCAGCCCCCAGGTCAAAAGACTAGGCAGCCACTGGTGGGAGGGGAGGGTGGCTGCTTCGGGGAGACCAAAGGCCATAGACCTAAACTGTAAAGTGCTCACAAGTAAACCAAGTTTCTCTTTTGTCCCAGCATCAGCCAGTTGGCTTCAGAATTATCCTCCAGCCCAAAGTGGGACGAACCCCACTTTGGGAAGCAGGACCCACCTCCCCAGCCAGAGCAGGGATCAGACAACTCTTGGAGGGGCGCCCATAGGCAGCGGGAGAGAGGATGGACCTTTGCCACAGCCCTGTGACTTCTCCCGAGACAAGTGTCTCCTGCCAACTGCCTCCACCCTGTGGGGACCACGGGCCCCCAAACCAGGGCCTGCCCTTGTCTGACCAAAGGCAACCAGATCTGCTGCAGCTGTTCAGTGAGAGAGAGAGCTCTCCCCGAGACCAGGGAAGTGGCTGGAGAAAGATTCCTGCCAGCCTGGGGGTGTAAATATTTATACAACGTGCTGTGTGGGCAGAGGGGGGTGGCAGGAACGAGGTGGCCTGGAGACGGCAGAGTGTAGGTAGGAGCCTACTCTTTGTGCACAGGTGGGAAGGGCAAGAGGCTGCTAGGATCCAAATCCCCCCCAACACTCCAAACCCCTACATCAAAGAGGCCCGTCTTTGCCCCCAGCCTTCCTGCCAGATTTGCGAGGAGAACTTCGAAGAAAGTTCACCATCCTTCTCTTGAGTCCCCTAACCCTTCGATCCTCCTGGCTAGGAGAGGCCTCTCTGTCGGGAAGGAGGCCCTGCCTTCAACCAGAGACAAAGGTCCACAGGGCCAGGTCTTACGGGCCCCTGGGGCTTACGGTTCTCGAGTCTTAAAGGATGCTCGACCCTGAGAATTGGACTCTAGGGCCAAAGGCTTAGAAAATATAAGCAAAGTATAAAATAAGCAAAGATGTCCCTCAAGTTTCTATATAATCAACAATACTTCTCCAAAGTAGCAGTAACATGGTATACCGATGGTGATGAGGAACGGATGGGGCCTGGCAAGAGAGCAAGGTGATGAGGGAGCCCTTGAGGGCATTTCCAGAATAGCACATGGCTGCCATCACCGTGGGGCCTCGGAAAAGACAGCGCACCCCGCGGCCATCCACCTGGTGCTCCTGGGCCCCTGCAACCCGGGTCGCAGCTCAGCCCCAGGTGTGCGTCAACTCAGCTGCCCCTCATCTAGGCCGCTGAGCCCTCCGCCAGGACCCAATGGCATTGACGTCCCAGGGTGGGAGGCAAGCCTGGGTCTGGAGTGGGGGGTGAGGGGGACAGCCAGATGGACTCCAGTCGATCTGCCTCAGACAGCTGGGGAGCAGAGCCAGGACGAGCCTCTCCTCCCTCCCCCATCACTCCAGACAAGGAGGGGCGCGGCTGCAACTTCTTGAGTTTCTCTGCCACTGCGCCCAAGCCCATCGAGAAGCACCACCTGCTTCTATCAGTATGGGGCTGACCCTGAGCTCCCCGCCAGGTGGGGTTTGTGTTGCTCCTCAGGGGCCGACAGCCTTTCTGACACCTTGAAATTATCAGCCACTACTTGCATTCTCCGTGTCCCCTCAAAAACAGCGCACTGGCAGGGGAGGGGTGTGGGGAAGGAAGGGCCTTCTGGGAAACCGCCTCGGTCTTCTGCCAGAGAAAGAATATCAAAG
>NW_027530512.1:1363538-1386496 GCF_008692635.1 Crocuta crocuta | reverse complement strand
TCTCCAAATTGCCCACCCACAGCACCTCACTTTGCGAGTAATAACATTCCCAGTGCGTGCACCTCCCCTGAGCTCCAGCCTTTAGGGTGGAACCTGGTGAAGGCGCCACCTGTCCTCACAGAGAAGGACGGATTCTGCTGCCTCTCTGAGCAGTGGGGCCCAGGCCCACACACACCGTGGAGGAAACACCATCTGCCCCAACCCTCAGCCCGGGGCTGCGGGGCCTGGCAGCCGATGTCAACCCCCACAGGGGAGAGCAGCCCTGTCCCCGGCCCTCCCTCTCCAGAAGGGAGCTCCTCTTCCAGGGACACCAGGGCTGCGGTGAGAATCTTCAGATGCTCAGGTCCTCTTCTGCCACCATGGCCCTGCCTGCCGGCTGTGGCCTCCTCCTTGCCAGCACTGCTGAAACAGATGAACAAGAATAAAAGCCTGTGTGGCCCAAGGAAAGCTTTAGGGGAAAGAACTGCCGCTGAAGGCAAAGGAGGGGAAGAACTCTTAAGAAACGAGAGAGGAGGGGAATTTAGGAAAACAGGCGAAATAAACCATCTGGGAATCTAGATGCAAAACAAGGGAAGCCAAAAGGAAAGAAAAATTACGCTAAGAAGGCAGAGTCAGGGTGGGGAAGGAATTGAGAATGAAGAAGGGGGGGCAGTTATAAATATTCTGAAAAGAGAGAAGTATGTGAGAGCAGACAACACCAGAAAAAAATTTAAAAAACAGAGACCCAGGAGAGAGAAAGAGGCAGCAAGGTCTTTGAAACTGCTTTGACCCTCAACCAGCCACACTCAGTAATGTTCTGAGTCTTAGTCCTCTTTGTCGACTTCAGACTCTTCGAACATCAAGCAAAAGACAGTCCTAGAAAAGCAACGTTTCCTCTGAGCGCACGTTTTTCCTACAGTCCCCCCAATGCACCCCCACTGTTGCTTTTTCAAGGCGAGAGCTCATCTCCCTGGGGTAAGGCTGAAAACCATTCCAGTCCACCCCAGGCTCTGGTGGCTTCCATCACGGTGCCCCCTGGAGGGCCTCTTGGGGGATCTGAGCAGGAGGAGCCCTGTGGCAGGCGAAGCACTGAGTGTGATGCAGCTGCGCTACCTGCTTTTCATCTTCCACGGAGGGCCTGATCCCAGCCACCTGTCTGTGGACCAGGTCTACCCTGGAACAGAGGGGCTTCTGGAACAGCAGGGGTTCCTGGAAGCCGGCACACCCAATTCAATGCAAAGCCAGAGGAGTCCCAGCAAATGCAACTTTTGGAAACAACTTAGATGATTTCGTTTCCAGGCATTCCCAAGGGGACCTAAAGATAGCCCCAGTTTTCCCATTGCTGGGCGCAAACAGCTTCTTGAAGCTCACCTTTAATGCCTTGTATTCATAAACTCCATGAGCACTTGCAGAAGGTGCTGGTTCCTCTCCCTTTGTTGGCTTGGCCTTTCAGCCTCGTGTTGCCTCTCTTTCTTCAGGAATCAGCCAATGTCTCTCCCCTCTGTGTCTGCTTAGGTTGTTCATTTCCCTTACTTAATCACACCCACCTCTTTACACTCTGTCATTTTCCTAGGGCGGCAAGACTGGGGAGAAAGGCTACAAAGCAAACCAAGGCAAAATCAAGCAGCAGAGGAAGTAAAAATGCGAGTCGGGTTTAGCGGCCAGTGGCCGGGCTTCTGCAGTGACAGAGGCAGGCTCCTGATGGACAGGGGTCTGAGCCTCACCAGTCCCCCTGAAACCGCTTCTCCAAAGTTCAGCTGAGGGGAGGCCACAGAGGCTGGTGAGGACGAAGAAAACGGTGCCTGTACCAGCCCTTCTCCCCAAGAACTCTTAAGTGCTCGACCCTGGTTCTGTACATTCCAAAAGTCATATTTCTCTTCTAGCAAACACTGAAGGATGTGACAGAATGAACAGAAGGGATCACGTCTAGGTGGTAGCCTTAGATACTCAACCCGGTTTCTTCTCATTCCTCCCAACCTTCAAACCTGCCACAGTCATATAATCTCTGACTCAAACTATTATTTAACCATGAAAAAAGACAAACCAGGAAATTAGAGGCTGAATGACCTAAAATTTATTCCATTCAACTGAGCTAATCTCCTAATAAGGGTGTGTATAATAATAAGTCATGCTCTATCTGTTCTGGAAGAGGTGAACATTGCAGGGGAAAGCACGCGGTGATTGCGGATCCTAACTTGTTGAGATTTGTCCTCAAAAGGCTAAGTGCCTGGTCCTAGGACAAGCTGCCTAGCAGTTTGCCAGATGAGTCTCAACATTTGAGAACCAGCGTCGCAGTGGAGAGTACCCAGTGCTCAGGCTGACCACATTCAAATCCCGCACTGCCGCTTCCTAGGCGAGCAAGGCACTTACCTGCCTCCTCTAGTCTCCTCCACTATGAAATGGCAATGACAGCAATCCTGATCTCCTGGGGCTGCTGCTGTGAGGACAGATGAGCAAGGCGCTTGGCACATGTGAACAGCCCCCCTCCCTAACAGCACCCCCCGTCAACTGTTGCTGTATGTGAAGCAGCGAATTGGCAAGACTAAGGAGAAGGCTGTAGGCCCCACGAAGTGGGGTTCCACGGAGTCACTGGAACACAGTCAAGTATCCCAAGCAAGAGAGAGAAGAGGGTCCCAGAGGAAGCCCAGGCAGCTGGTGGGTGGAGCACCGCACAGAGAGCCAAGAACAGCCACTCACCGCGTGGGTGGGGGGATGCAGGGGGCTGCGCTCCAGTCCTGCTGCATTAGCTCAACTCCGCCGCATCCCCACCCTTGCGTGTGCTCACCCCTACATGAAACCCAGCACTAGCGCCCCCTGTGTGCACAACACTGGCCAGGGCCAGGCCGAGGGCTGGTGGGGGAGCAAGCTGAGTCAGGGATCAGAGACTGCGCAACCAGGCATTTGTGCCCCAATTCAGAAATCTGGCCTTTCAGGAGCCGGACTTGTGAGGATACGATCAGATGCTGAGAAATTCTTATTTCAGGGCCAATCTGCTTTCTTTCAGTAGAAAGGCGAAGGGTTCAGAAATGTTCTGGAAACGTGACTACTAATGGAATCTTGTTAACATTTGAGGGGTATTATTAATTTTTAGGTGGGATAAAGACAAGATGGCTAAGTTTAATGGGGCCCTTTTTTTTTAGAGATACAGCCTGAAACGCTGGCAGATGAAATGCCATGCTCCGATATGTAGCGTTTACTTCAACGTTAGATGGGAAGTGAAGAGGCAGATGGTGGTATAAATGGGAAAGCTTGGCCAGGAGTTGGTGAGGTTGGTCATGGGTACACGGGGATTCATCACGCTACTGTCTCCCGTGTATGTTTGGAATTTTCCATAATAAAATTGTCTTCGTAAAAGCCAAAAAAAAAAACAAAAACCCTTAACTCAGGGATTCTTGTCTTATTGGTTCTTGTAACATGATATTTGCTCATGAGCCCTTGGGACACCTGCCAGGCACGGGGGGGACTGGAGAACAGGCAGGCGGACCACCGTCCAGGGGCCAGAAATGCGCCCCAAAGCCCCCCCACCCCCACACATGAGAACCAAGAGCGAGGTCCCGTCCATCAGGGCCTCCCAGGCCGGGAAGAAACATTCGAAGAGGCTGGTGTTCATTTTGCACTGCTTTTAAACTCAGTGAAAACTATCTTTAAGTTGGTTTTGATATATTTTAAAGCACGATGAAATTTTTTTCCCCCAGTAGAGCGCTGTTACAGCAGAGTGGGCAACCTCTCCAGCCTCAAATGGAAGACGGGGAGAGACACACAGGCCCCCCCCTTGTTAGACTGGGAGGCCAAGTGAGATCAGTGAGCCTGAAGTGCCTTAGTGATAAAGGATGGGTCTGATTTGAGGGGTTTCCGACAAGGTTCAGCCTCTAGCCTCTCAGGGCCACAGCGGATCCACCCCACCTTAGGGGTTCTGCTTCAGCGGCAGAGGCTTCACTCAAACATCTAAATTAAATGAAAGCCAAAGCATCTATACGCCGCTCGCAGAGAGCTCTTTGGGCCAGGGATCCTACTGGGTGTCACAGAAGCCCCTGCTGTCCCCTCCCTCCCCAGAGAGGCCACCCCTGCTCTGGGAAGAACAGGCCACTCTGGATGGAGCCACGCTGCTTTCTCTCTGCTTGAAGGATGAGTTGGAAAATGAAGAACAGGGCACTCCTTACACCGGGCCGTGGCTTTGAATGGCAAAGTGCAACCTAAGCAGACAGATACTCATCAGATCTTCTCATCCCCAAACACAGGGGAGAGTAGATCAGTAGATCAGGGTACACAGGTAGACAGCAGGTCCTGTGCTCTGCAGCCCCCCTCTACAGAGAGCTTCTGGAGCCTTCCCCAGCCTGTTATAGGCAAGCATCATGAAGGCCTCCAGACCCCAAGCGGCAGCAGAACACACCCTCCCAGATCACGGGGATGTGCCAAATGGCTGGCCAAGGTGAATCGACCACCAACACCCGTCCAAGAATGAATCTCAGTAGCCATGGCATCCAGAGGAAGGGACCCCAGGAGAGGCAGGTGGCCCACAGAGCCAGTTTGAAAGTCTCTGCCACTTGTCCCCAGGCAACTGGTAAGTGGCTTCCTAGAGACAGGTGCCAACCAGGAGTGGGTGTTTGTGACTTTAAGTGAGGGCTACAGGAATGGAAGGGACAAGGGGACACAGCAGAAGCTAGTCCCGTTGCTGAGAAAGCGGCCACCCCAAGTCTTTAGATTCTTGCTCTACAGCCTCGTGCCAAGCCATGAAAGTATCTGCCCATGCCAACCTGCCCCAGGCCTTAGTCCCTCCTTCATACCCACCGTCCACCCAATGGGGGGGCGGGCAGGCAGCAGGCTCTTTGCACCTTCTCCCCCAGGAAGAAACAGAATGGAGGAAGGGAGCCCTACACAAAATATTAACACTCTCAAAAAGGCCTTGGGCTTTGGGAACTTTGAAATGCATCCATGGGATTATTCTAAACTCTCTGAAAGCCCCCTGGCTCCAGAGAAGTGAGCAATCTCTGTTGTGAGACCCTGAGTTTAGAGGCTAAGAGCACTGGCTTTGGAGCCACAAGGCCAGAGTTTGAATCCCAGCGCTGCTATTTTTCGCCCCTGGAACCATGCACCAGGTACTTAGCCCTCTGGGCCTCAGTCTTCTCCATAAAATGAGGATCACAAGTGGCTCTATAAGACAAAGCTGGGGCTTACAGCAATGGCTGGAGAAAAGGCCCTCAGGAAACATTAGCAAGGGTTCCTCCTCAGCACAGTGGGGATGTGCTACTAACAGCCCCACGTCTCCTGCAAGAAATAACTGTGCTACAAGGTGGGAAGGTAGTGGAAGGAAGCCCAAAGTCTTCATATAAAGCAGCTCAGGACATGCACAGAGTACCTCTCAAGGTAAACTGGAAGCCCCAAATAGCTGTGCTTTTTTTCTATCAGAATGCAGCTCCCGGAGTCCACCGGGCTATGCAGGCTGCATGGGGCAGAGGCCCCGAGTCTGGAGTAGAAATGTTACTTACTGTCTCCCCGGATGGGGGGAGAAGGAAAGGGAAAGGGATACCGACTGGGTGCAGCCCTCCTGTGGCCACTCTGGTTTTTGTGCTGGACAAGCAGAAAACATCACTAAATTCTAAGCAGGGCTCATTAAACTGATCAGCCAGAGGCTGTGAGGGAGGCTGCCTGCCCTGTGGGGGATNGGGGGGAGGTGGGGGGGGGGGCAGGCGTGGGGAGAGCCAGCCTTGCAGAGACCAGGCCTGCACCAGAGGGTTGGGCTGCTCTGAGATGGGAAGGAAAGAGTTAAACCGGCTCTGGGCTTCGGGAGGGCGGCTTTGCAGCTATAAACAGAGAGCCAGGGGAGGGAGGGAGCTGACACAGGATGTGGCCAGGGCTCTAGCTGTCTGATTATTAACTTCACTTTTATTTGGAGGGGGATTCGATTCTCTGTTTTACTTCCCATCAAGGAAGTGAAAGCCCAGGTCTCAGAGGGGCCTGGTTTCAAATTGTTTTGTCACAGCTCATTCATTTTTCCTCTTAAATAAATAAACAAAACCACCTCTTTGTTTTCCCCTTAATGAGCGTTCAGCAAATCATCTGTGGGTGAGGCATGAAAGGGGTTTTCTGGAGCCCTTCATAAAGTAACTTTGGCTTACTCTTCTGGAAGGAAAAAGGATTCTTCCTTTAGCTCCAGCTTCCTCTAAGACTCTCCTTGCTGCCTCCTCTGGAGATCTCAGCCTGAAATCATGACCTCAAGTCCAGCTTAGACCTTACTTGACTAGTCCCTAGGGAATGACCTGCAGCCTGGCATCCCTTGTCACAGGCTCCTACCCCAAGGCCACCTGGAGGAAGCAACATCCCAGGGCTGAGCAGTTAGTCTTCTTGGTCAAGCTTGGACCCTCGTGTTTGTTCCTATGACACCCTGACATTTCCACTAAAAATAACTTAAAGCAATTAAAAACACAAAAGGATTCTATTACAGGGCTTGAGAAAACACCCTTACTTGTTCCTTCGCCCAAGGTTCAAAACGCTTGGGAACTTTTTTTCCAACATCAAACCCCATTCAACAATTTCATGGTTCTCTGGCAACGACCCTTTCCTGAACCACCTACCCTGTGTGTGAGGTGACACAGGGCACACATAGACCACTGCCAACTACCCACCGTCCCTCCTGTTGTGGTGCTCACAGTTCAGTGAGGGAAGAGGCTGGGAGGAAAACGGGGGAGGCTAATGGGTGGTACCAGAGGTGGGCAGAGGAAGGGACAGATTCTGCGGGCAACCTGGGGAGGAAAACCCATGAAGGGTTCCTGGGGGGGTTGATATTTAAGCTTGACCTTACAGGACTGACAACATTAAGAAGAATATTCTAAATGCTGAAAAGTACTGGGGTACCTGGGTGACTCAGTCGGTTAAGCGTCCGACTTTGGCTCAGGTCATGATCTCACAGTTCGTGGGTTCGAGCCGCGGGTCAGGCTCTGTGCTAACAGCTCAGAGCCTGGAGCCTGTTTCAGATTCTGTGTATCCCTCTCTGTGACCCTCCTCTGCTCACGCTGTCTCTCTCTCTCTCTCAAAAATAAATAAAACATTAAAAAAATTTTTTAAATGCTGAAAAGAACCAAATGACAGACAGTATCAATGGGTGAACCAGATCAGATACAAGACAACAGGAGGGGTGTGGCCTTACAGGGGCTGTGGCTCTTCAGTGGCATTCAGAATGGCATTGAAAAGTCCTCATGGTGAAGGGGGGCTGAAAGGAAACCACCACTCAAATTCAGCCCCAGGCTGCCAGTCCTTGACCCTTGGCTTCGACACCCGTGTGACCTGGGAAGGAGCGGCCCTTCATGCTGTGAGCAGCAAGATCCCACACTTGGATACAGGCTCCTGTCAGATCCTGACTCTGGACTGCCGGACCAACACCTGCTGACCAGTCGGAGCCACTTTACTGCCTCTGACTTCACGCTCTTCCAACATGCGGCAAGAAGAAAGAGGGTGCCCTGCCATGAATCCAATTCACTTAGAAAAGCTAGGGTTTTTGGAATGGCTAGTGGGATGGGATTTCCAGACATCCCTGGGGAAGCTGCCAGGGCCTCAGGTTTTCCTGAGGTTCCTAGAATTTTCCTCTCCGTTCTCCGCCCATGGTGAACGGGCTCCCGGGGCCTGGGCCCGCCGCCCTGGCCACGAGGGGGTTAAGCGGCCGCCAAGATGGCCGACTTGTTTTGCACTTCGGAGGGGTCACGAGGGAGGCTGCCCTTTGCCTTGGGGAGGCTGTCAAGGTCCCGCCGCCCTCTCTGGCGCTGTGCCCCAGGCGGCCTGACGGTATCTCCTCCCCTGCGCGTCCTGCAGACTCACAGAACCTTCCAGGCCCAAGACGAGCCAGACTCGCCACCAGGCTGGCCCTGGACGGCGAGGCGGGGAGGTCCGTCGGGGAGACCAGGGCCAGGGCTGCGCGTGGCCGCGCCCTTGGGCCCCAAGGAACGCGAGGGGCCGGGGGCCGAAGGGCCGATGCCGCTGCCCGGACCGGCTCCCCCAGCATTTCCTCGCCCCGGGCTGAAGCCACCCCACCTGGTCTCAGGAAGGCCTCCGAGGGCTGCTCCCGCTCCCTCCGGCGCCCTTTGCAGGGGCGCCATGAACGTGGTCGCACTGCCCTCCAGTGGCCAGCGGGCCAAACAGCGTGCGGGGGCCGGTGTGGATCCCTCTCCAGGGTTGCCTCCTTAAAGGAGGGCTGCCCCTAGGCTGCATTTGAACACAGGGCTTTGCTCACCCCCAGCTCCTCTTACAGGCGGCCCGAGCTGCCCCTGGCCACAGCGCACACTGATGGAAAAGCAGAGGACTTGCTTGCTGCAGTGGTTCTCAAGCTTCAGTATGCACCCTCGGACAGTTGGGTCAAACCCATGTTGCTAGGTCCCACACCCAAGGTCAGAGAATTTGCATTTTTCACAAGTTCCCAGGGGCCGCAGCTGCCCCCGGACTACATTTACAGAGCAACTGGCTAGGTTTGCACATCCTTTCCTGGGGAGTCTGGCATCACTTATTGAATATATAATGCACCTGCTAGGCACTGAGGACAAGAAGTGACCGTGACCAAGTGCCCCCCTTTGTGTGGCTTACTCTAACAAAGAAGATAGACTTTTTTTTTTAAAACAAATAATTTCATAAATAGATATAAGATTCCATTTGAAAAAAAGTTTTCAAATTCCTGTGAAGGAAGAGAATAAGGTGTTCAGAGAACATATATACATGGGAAGCTGGTCTCTCTCTTTATTTTTATTTTATGTATTTATTTATTTATGGTGACGCTGGTTTCCATTTGGGATAGGCTACTAGAGGAGGCCGCCCTGAGGAAGCGCTTAAACTGAGGCCAGAGGAGGAGGGGAAAGATCTGGGGAGGAAGGGATGAGGGGTGTGGCTGCAGGCAGAGCAGGGAGAAGCTGTGGAGGGGCAGAGCTGGGAGGCAGGCAGAGGGTCACAGCTCCCCCCACCCACATCAGCACAACTGGTACTCAGAGACCTGCCTCTTCAGAAAGGTCAACCTTCAGAGGAGAGGGGGAGAGAAGGTGGATGCTGAGTGCTTAGCCACCCACCTCGGCACCCAGGAGTGGCCGTTCCACCTGCAGAGCCTCAGCTAAGTGCCCGCGGCCCACCAGCTTGTTGCTGCCTGAACCAGGCTTGCTTGGGCCCCTTCCCGCGGCCTAGAGCAGAGCTACATTTGACGCGTCCAGGATCACCGAGGAGTGGGGAGCAGACATGGTGTACCTTCTACCCATCTGGACCTTCCACGTTTTATCCCCCCTCCGTGGGTCCAGGGTCCAGCCATCTCTCCAATGAGCATGCTTTAGTTCCCACTGAGGGTCTGTACTAGAGTCCCTGCAATGATGTGACAGGTGTTTCACAGGAAGGGGGCCTGCCCCCGACTGTCCTGCTGCCGCAAGCCTCTTGTGGGGCAGTAGGTTGAGTACCATCCCCCACCCCCAGTCTTAGTCCCCAGCCTGCAACACGGACCCTCATCCCACCCACACGTCCCTCCAGCAGCTCCTTATGGGCAGGCCAGGCTGGCTAATGGAAGTCAGGCATGGTGTTGTGACAGGTGCTTGTTACTTGGTATCAGTGCATTTAATGGGAGCGGGAGAGGTTAAGCTCGGCCCGCCTCCACTGCCTCTTTATCCCTCGCACTTTGATGCGGAGGCTTCTCCCAAGGCCTGACCCCTTGCACCATCACTGACCTCCCCAGTTTTCTTATCATTAGATGATCCCCAAGGTGCCTTGGTCCAAGCCCAGGCCGCTGGCACACCGTCGGAGGGATGGATGAATTGAAGCCCCTGCTCAGTGACCCTGCAACGATGCAAAGGAAGGCCTTTGGATTAACTACCTCAAGGCGAGGGAGGAAAGAACACCTGGAAAAACACATGCAGCTTTAGAGTCAAATTAGTCCAGTTCAAATACTAGCTCTGCTCCTAACTCACTGTGTGATCTCCAGCAAGTAGCTTAACCTCTCTGAGCCTCAGCTTCCTCCTCTGAGAAAAGAGGACAATAACAGTACCTACCCCATAGGATTGTTCTGAAGATTAACACCAACTACCATTTGCCAAGTGCTTATTCCACGAGAAGCACTGCGCTAAGGGCTTCTCATCAATTACACGAGGTACCACAAGGAGTAAGGTTTGATAGCGGGAGCCTGGCTGTTACCATTTCACAACAGCCCCCGGTGCTCTGTGCATGTGGGTACCTTCACTAGAAGGGGCCTAGTGAGCCCTTGGAACCTGGCAAGCACTCAATAAATGGTGGCCTTCGTTTTTAGCCAGGAAAGGGTGAAGAGGTCCTGCGGCAAAGAGAAATGTGGGGGGGTGAGTGGCGGGATGATGGCACGCCCACTTCTCCCCAGGAGGGCCAGCCCTGGGTCTAGTTAGCCAATGCCCGTGCTGGGATGTCAGCTCTTACTCACTCTTCCCAGAGAGCAGCTAATTAGCCTCCCCACAGCCAGGAGCGCCCCAGATGAAAGGTGCTTAATACAAATGCAAGGCGTGACCCCCATATTTATAACCCAGGTTCCCTTGGGTGAGGTAGGCCCAGGGGTGGAGAGACAGGCCAGATCAGGGCCTCGCCTTCTTTATGACAGAGATTCTCAGGGAAGGTAGCTGGGCTGAGGTGGCTGTGAGCCTGAGAAAAAGGCTCCAGGCCCGTGGGTGTGGGGCCACCCAGGTCCTGGGAGTGGGAGGTGCCATTTGGCTGAGGGGGAAGAATGCTCCAGGCCCCAGGCTGCCTTCTAGACCAGGAGTTCAGAGGGCAGGACACAGACAGCCTAGGGTAAGGTGGGTCACAGTGAGGATGCCAGGCTGCTGGGTGGAGAGCCTTATGTCCCAGAGCCTTAGCTTCCTCATCTGCAAAGTGGGCATAAGGATAGCCTGGACCTCACAGCTATTCACCAGCACACTTGGTACAGGCAGCCCCTGGTACTCACTGTTAAAGACTGAGGGTTTGTGTATTTGTGCAGTCAACAGACAATTATCAAGCACCTACTATGTGCCAGGGAGTGGGTGCTGGAAGTGCCGTCTTGAACAAAAGAGGTCAAGGCTCTCTTCCTGTGGAACTCCCATCCTGTAGGGAAGACAGACGATAAAGACAAACACCCAGAGATTCCTAATACGTTGCCTGGCAATGGGGCACCCTGTGAGGAAGATGAGAGTTGGGACACAGGGGTGTGATGGGGGTGACCTGCCAAATGCAGTGGTCACATATGCTTTCCAAGGCAGGTTGAAGCAGGGATGAGCAGATTAAGAAACGTGCCAGGGTTGAAGGGTCAGCCCAAAGCCGGCCAGCAAATCGGAGACTGGAGCCTGGCTTGGCAGCATGGNGCCACCGGCCTCCAGCGAGGGCCTCACATGCACCTTCTCTCTGGATCTTCCCGGGCACATCGTGGGTCAGTAGCAACCCCATCATTTTTATTGAGGTGACACTTAAACGACAGAAAACAAACTTCTTTAAAGCGAACAGTTCAGTGACATTTAGCATGTGCGTGAAGTTGTACAGCCCGGACCCCTGTCTAGTTGTGAATCGTTTTCACCCCAAAAAGAGACTTCTATCCATTCAGCAGCTGCTCTCCACTTCCCTCTCCCCCCAGCCTCTGGAAATCACCATCTCCTTTCTGTCTCTCTGGATTTGCCTCTTCTGCTACTCCATTCATCCAGACCTTAGGGGCCCAGCTTCCTTCATTTAGCATGTTTTCAGGGTTCGTCCACACTCCAGCTGGAGCTGGTCTTCCGTTTCTTTTTATGGCTGAGAATAATGCTCCATTGTATGTAAGCACCTCCATTCTACAGGTGAAGAAACAGACTCAGGGCAAACAATCAACACCCAAAGGTCGCAGCCTGGTGTGTGACCGAGCCCCCAGTACCCACTGTGGAAACCTGGGGTGTGAGCAGGCCTGCTCCCCAAAGGGCCCCACTCTGGCACTACTGTCCCAAGAGGGAGGCTGCTGCTGTGGGCTCGCCTCCCCCCGCCCCCCGTGACCTGGCCTCTGCTCAGTACAGGCTCACAGGCGTGGGCAAGGTGGCCTCCCAGTCGCCCAGCTCCGGGTGAGGCCAGAGCCTGGCTGAAGAGGCTGCCACCTCAGGGGAAATTCCTGCTCCTGGCCAACCACAGGCAAGGGCACTCCGGGGTTCAAGCCCTCGCTCTCAACTGGGTCAAGAGGCTGGGTGGTGGCTCGGCCCTGGGGCTAGCCTGGGGGGCCGGCCAGGTCATGAGCACTGTCCCCAGCCAGCGCCCCGGGCTGAGCTGCGGGACCCAGCCAGCAAGTGGATACCTCCGTGCACAAGCATTTATGAAGTGCTCCTTCTGTGCCAGGCCTTTAAAGCACCCCCTTTCTGAAGAGGGCGCCAGCCGCCAAATAGAAAGTGGGCGCCGAGACCAAGGAACAGGGCCTAGGAGATCCCTGACCCCACTCAAGAAGGCTGCACACAGGCCGGGCCTGCCAGCGCCCCCCTTCAGCACAGACAGAGGGCACAGGGCGGGCAGTGCACAGGGCTCTAGAACAGCTGTCTGGGATGCCCACCTTGGCTCAGTCAAAGCCCAAGCAGGAAATGGTGTCACTCTCCCTTGACCTGGTTCTGACCCTGTGCCTGCCTAGAGGCCTTTCATTCCTTTCAGTCAGTGCTGGTCACACTACTAGGCAACGAGGACACAGAAGTTTAAAGAAAAAATAGTCTCTGTCCTTTAGAAGTTTAAAAGTGAGGGAACTAAGCAAACTAAGAATGACCACAGGGCCAGGGGCGCGGTGCCCAGAGGCCCAACCACGTGGGCAGCTGCAGCTGAAATGTGGGTGCGCGTGTGTTTGCGTGGATCCCGTGGCTGAGACCCTCTTTAGACTGTGATCCCCCAATGCGGGCCCATTCAGTGAATCGGTCTGAAAGCGCGGGCCTGTGGGCTGTGGGCTCCTTAACCAACACCCTCACCAGCACCCCCATTCAGGATGCAGAAGGTTTTTCCCAGCAAGGAAAGCTTCCCTATAGGTGCCCTTGGGGATGGGCTGAGGGGTGGGGGAGGGCATCAGGGTGCCTGGCTGAGCCAAATGGCCGGGGGACACCCCGGTGGGTACACTGCTGCTGCCCCCTGTGGCATTCCCTGATGACAGAGCACTTCCTAGCTGCCAGCCTCACGCTCAGCACTTCACATGTGTGTCTTAAACCACTGAGATTTTTACCAGTGATTTGCTCAATGTTACAGGGCTGGTGGAGGATTTGAAGGCTGGTCTGACCTACTCCAAAGTCCGCACCCACAGTTCTACACGCCTTCCCCAGCCAAGGCTAGCACAGCACACGCCCCCTTGCACAGTGCAGCTTCCTGGCCAGGCTGCCTGGGGGTGGGGGGTGGGGGGGAAGAAATCCCGCAGACAGAGCTCCGCTTCAGCCACACTCCTGTCCTTCTCGCCTCCCCGGCCCCAGCTGACCCTTCCAGTTCAGCCAGTTTATCTGCAGCCAGGAAGCACCTTCTGCCCCCAAGGAGCCCCCAGAGCAGCTGAAGGGAGCAGTCCCCAGCAAGCCTGTGGAAGGGATTGGCGCTGGGGCTGAGTCCCGGCCAGGAATGGGCCCCAGACGGGAGTTGAAATGACCCCCTCAAGCGATCAGATGCTCTAGGCCTGTCCCCACCCCACAGCTGTCATGGAGAACTTGGCAGCAAAAAGGGAAGGAGCGAGCTAGATCTTCCAGGTGTCTTGGCCAACCTGATACAACCCCAGAGTGCCCCTTGGGCAAGAAGACAGAGGGAAGGGGTGCGTGGGAAGGCAGTGATTGTCGCCTTCCATGTTGTGGCAGGGCGTGGGGGCCGCCTGCCCGAGGAGCACAGCCTCACTGAGACGCAGGGACGAGATGGGGTAGCCATGGGGAAATAGGCCAAGTGCGGTCCCCAGAGCCAGGACATGGCCCCTGAGAGGCCCAGTAACCACAGCTCCATTTCCTGGCTGCTGGTTAAAGCACTTTAATTCATCCTGAAGCCAACTTTTACATCCACTCTGGGAGGAGGAAGGTGCATGGGGTCTCCATTATATATATAAGGAGACTGGCACTCAGAAATTTGAGAATGTATGGGCACCTGGGTGGCTCAGTTGGGTGAGCATCCAACTCTTGATTTCAGCTCAAGTCATGATTCCAGGGTCGTGGGATCGAGCCCCACCCCCGGCTCTGTGCTATGCATAGAGCCTACTTAAGATTCTTTCTCTCTCTTTCTCTGTTTCTCTTTCCTTCTGCTCCTCTCCCCCACTCACACATGTGCTCTCTCTGTATATAAATTAAAAAAAAAAAAAGAATTTTGAGAACATAAAAAAAATTTTTTTTGAGAATGAACCCATAGTCACGTGTCCAGGAAACAATACCATCAGGTTTCACATCTGGTCCCTCTGACCCCAAAGGCTCTGCCCTTGACCACTTAGCGTTTCCTTGCTGGCTGTTCCCAGCCAGGCACTGGCCTGGCACCTGATGTATTCATTCACCGGGTGAGGGAGGGAGTGGATGAGCAAGTGGACAAGCGTGGGCATGATCAAGTGGAGAAGTGGGTCCACTTGTCCCACAGCCCCCAGTGGCTGAGCAAGCGGTCAGGGAAATGAATGGATGTGGGAAGAAGGGGATCAGCGCATCCTAAGTGGACGACTAAACTAGTAAACCAGCAGCTGGATGGTTAACGGCTCAGCTGGAGGGAAAAGCAGTTGCTGCTGTGTCACATGGCCTCTGGGAGAGAAGAAGGAATGTGGCCTCTGAGAAACTGGGTGGCCCGGTGGCTTGCCGGCTCACCATGAATACCCCCCAGGTCTCCCTCCCTAGACAGCAAGTCTCCAGAACAAGGGGCTCTGGAGGCCCCAGGGGCCCTGCCTGCCTGACACATGCACATTCGATGACCAGGTATCCGGCTGGCCTGGTCAATCATCAATGGGCCACTGGGAGCTAAATTGCTTAAGAGGATCCTGGGCCAGGTATCGACCTGCCCACCCCTTCTGGGAGGAAAAGAGGAGCAGGAGACTCATTGGCCCTGCGTGAGGTGTAGGTGGGGGTGGGTGGCCGAGGGGCCCTCACTGCTGCCCTGCACAGGCCGCTGGCCGCTGGGTCTGGGGTCAGTGCCCTGGGCTGTTTGCCTAAGGGGTTGGGTTCAAGCTGGCGTGGAAGTGGCTCACTGCCATGGCCAAGGAGAGCCGAGGGCCCCTCCTTCTGGGGTAAGGCCCCACTTGGGCTCTGGACTGGGGCCGGGGCAGGCTAGACGGAGCCAGGAGTGAAGATAATGTGTGAGAAAGAGGGTGACGATAAGGCTGTGGCTCTAACGTGAGGCTGTGATCTTAGAGCTGGAGGGAGGGGTCCCTAGGGGCCGATGAGCCTACCTCCCAACACCTTTCATGAAGCCCAAAGGGAAAGTCAAGGACAATTCTGTGCACTGAGGGGCACACAGAGGGACTCCCCACCCCTAGTCAGCTCTCTCGGGGAGACTGAAGTAAGCAAGAGGCAGGTGGGAGCCCAAGAATCTCTGGAAAACAAGTGCCAGATACTCCTCAACCCGGAGTCATGTCTGGTCAGGCACAGCCCTGCCTCGCCATGAGTTGTATCCCCACCTCCAATGGGGTGCGTGTGGGGGTGTGTGACATGTGGTCCAAGGAGGTAACGTGGCATGAAGGGTGGGGGGATGGCACACAGAAAGCTGCTCCAACAGCCTGGCTCTTAACTTGTGCCCTCCCTGGCCCGAGGAAACCTTTAAGGGGACAGAGACCAGTACTGCCCTCCTTGGCCTTCTGTGGCAGGGTCCCTTGGGCTAGTTAGCCCCATATCCTCCAATAGGGACCTTCTGGAGACTACACTCCATTCCAGAAAATGCCACAGAGATCGGTCTGAACAGGAAGAAGGGCTGCAGTGAGGCTGGGGACCTCCCAGCACGGGCCCCGAGTGGCGACGCCAGCGCCCTCTGGTGGCTTGTTGCGGCACAGGCGCAGAGAGTCGCACGCCCCAGACGGACTCCTGGGAGCCCAGCTTCAAGGCAGCCTCCCACCGGGCGGCTCCAGGAGCATCTTCGAAGCAACCAGCAACTGCCTAAAACCAAAAAAGGAGGTGATACAACCTACATCAAAGAGTCATTGTGAGGACTGCGCAACATCTGCAGCCCTCTTTGCATAACGTTCTGCAAATAATAATAATAACACCGAGAGTAAACGTTGTTCCAATCCTCACAATGGCGGGGCCAAGGTACCTGTTATTTCCAGTTTCCTGATGAAATGAGGGCATGCACAAGAGGGCACAGATAGTATCTGGCAGAACTTGGGTTTGAGCCTAGATGCGATACGGAACTTGTGCTGTGTTTTAGGCACTCCACTCTAACCGAGTGGTTGGATCTTAACGAGAGAGGCCATTTCCAGCCAAAGGGCCGCTTTTTCTCTCCTGTCTCCTGCCCTCAAGAGACATTGAGCTGTTGGGGGAAAGGCAGCAAAATGGTCCTTCCTTCTGTTGTGGTTATAAAGCGTCAGTGATAAGCTTCAGCCGTTGCTTATCTTGTTATACTTTACAAAGGACTTTTAACCTGCGCGGTCTCATTATCCCTTCACACTAGCCCTGTGAGGGAGGGGCCCACACAACGTGCACCCCCAAAGTCAGTGGTTCACTTAAGTTCCAGCCCCATCCCCATACAGCCCGACCTGGGGCCAAACCCAGTACCTGAGATTCCTGTAAAAATCCACTCACAGGAAATATTTGCCAAACACATCTGACAAGGGACTTGTATCCAGGATACAGGAATAATAACTCAATAATAAAAAGACAACCCCATTTTCAAATGGGCAAAAGATTCAGACAAAAGATTTCAAAAGAAGATATGCCAACGGCCAATAAGCATATAAAAGGAGATATTCGACATCGTTAGTCATCATTATTAGTCATCATTAGGAAGTGCAAAATAAAACCACAGCGAGATACCCTTATACACTCGCCACAGTGGTGAAAATCGAAAAGCCTGACAAAGCCAAACGCTGATGAGAATGTTCACTGGAATATTTGTACATTGTTGGTAAAGGTATAAAGTGGTACAGCCACTCTGGAAAAGGTCTAGTGGTTTCTTTGAAAAACGAAACATATACCTCCTCTATCACCTAGCAAGTCCACTTCCTAGGTACGTAACCAAGAGAATCGAAGACATATGTTCACAAAAGACTTGTAAAGGAATGTTCCTAGCCGCCGTACTCTAATAACCCCAAATCAGACACACTCTAGTGGACAAACTGACTGTGGCTCCTCTGTCTAACAGCATACGATTTCACAACGAAAAGGGACATATCGCAGATACACGTGGCGTCATGTATGTATAAACAACATTATGCTGAGTGAAGGAACGGGTTGCCAAGGAGACCTATTGTGTGGTTCTTCTTATATGCGGTTCTAAGGCCAGCAAAATAGGGGTGCCTTAGTGGCTCAGTCCGTTAAGCATGCGACTCTTGATTTCCGCTCAGGTCACCATCTCACAATTTGTGAGATCCAGCCAGCATGGGGCTCCGTGCCGACAGTGTGAAGCCTGCTTGGGACCTTCCCTCTCCCTCTCTCTCTCTCTGCTCCTGCCCTATTCTCTTTCACTCTCAAATAAACTAAAAAAAATATTTTAAAGCTGGCAAAATAATCTGTGGTGGGAAAGAAATCAGAAGGCAGTTGCCTCTTGGGGGCTGGGGCAGGGCTGATTGGGAGGAGGTATGGGGGATGTCACTGGTTGCTGGTAAAGTTTTATAGCTTGATTGGAGTCTGGTTTCATCAGTAGATGCATTTGTTAAAGCTCAAAGAGACAGTTAATGTGTACATTTCATGGTATGTAAGGTTTACCTCAAAGGGGAAAACCCTACAAATATTGAATCCTAATTAACAAGTGGCATGTGGAGGTATTCAGGGGGAAGTGTGCTGATTGGTCCCAACCCGTCCCTCCAGTCTTCTCCCAGCTTGCCACCACACCGAACTGGCTCCACCCACGAGTCATGGCTGAAAGGGTGCCTCGCAGATGCCAGCCTGCAAACAATCATCTGCATGGCTTGATAAGCAGAACGTTCGGAGTCAGAAGGCCTGGGCTGGGGCCCAAGAGAGTGCATTTCTAACAAGCTCCAGGTGTTGCCGCTGCTGGTCCTCGGGCTACACTTTGAGTAGCGAAGACTTAGCATATTACCTTCTGATAAAGGCAAATCATATATCAGGACCCACCAAACAGAGGCCGCCCCAGTGGCCTGGCCCACATCACAGATCTCAACCTAAGTCCGGCTGCAATTAACAGGAAATGCATCACTGTCAGGAAACCGAATATACACCAATCATGATCCTCCAACTCAGCGCTGGCTCGGTGACTCGTTTACCTGACCCTAGGGAATAGGGCCCGCCAGCCTTTAAGGGAATCCCGGACCTTGTAGCCAATCAGGTCCTGTTTCCACGTAAAACCCTTGCCCCAAATCCCTCAGGAAGAATGCTCCACGATTGCGAGGCACTCCGCTCCACCCACATCCATAGACTGTTTTCCCTCAAATGAAAGATACCAAACTCATCACTAAATTGTTCACGTTGGTCATTTGGCCTCCGCGCCGGCTGTTTCCTCCCTCTCCAGCTTGCTCTGCCCTCCTCACCCCATGACTTGTCCTCTCCATGACCGTGTATGTCCTACCTTTTCCCATCCTTCCTCTTCCAGCAGATGACAATTGATAATGATGATGCTGATACATGACAGCAACAGCAACCTTTTGAGACCTCATTAGGTGCCAGGGACTGTGCTACATGCTTTACCAGCATTATTTTCGGTTTCACCCTTTTAATAGCCCTACGGGGTTGGTATGAATCTTGTTCCCATTTTATGGATGAGGAAACAGGTATAGAGAGGCTAAGTATTCGCCCAGGGTCAGACAGTCTTGGCCATGCGGATGCTTCCTTTGGTTCTAATTACTGAACAGCCTTATGGTGACAAGTACCCACCCCCCCCACCAGCTCCAAGCCCCCCACTTTCCCCCACTGATCATTTGTAGCCAGCTCTCTGCCTGCTATGTGGGTCTTTCTAGGCCATCCCCTCCAGGTCAGATCACTCCCTGCAGTCTTCTCTCCAAACTCAGGGTGTCCAGAGTCTAAAGCAGCTGATCTGGGGTCCCCTGCTCTGTTCCCACCCCAAACTATAGGCTCTGCGAGGGTAGGACCAGACCCGCCTTGTATGGTTGCATCCCCAGTGGCATTTGCTCACTGTAGATCGATGGAGGTGGGGGGTGGGGTGGCGGTAAAGAGATCTCTTGAGCTGGCCTGGTACCCACAGGTCTGCTCTGGTCTCAGATGAGAGGCACCTTCCTCGCCCACCCCAGGTAATCCTGCCACTCCTCAGTGTCTCCATCACCCTCCCACCTAAACCCAGAGGCTGACAGGTTGGGGACTGATGTCCTCAGACCAGAGGCACTTCCCACCCTGAGCCCTAACCCCAGTCTTGCAGTTCCCAGCCCTCTCCAGCGTCCCCTCCCTCCCAAAGGCCTTTGGCGGTTTCTCTCCACCCTCCCCAAGACCGCTTAGGGAGGATATTTTACTTTCCCAGTCAAGCTCGGGGATGCAATTTCTCCTCCTAAGAGGTTAGGCTAATTGCTCTTCCCAGAAGAAAATCCTCCGAGGTTTTCCTTGTGGTGGGATAGGAGGTTTGAAAATTACATGTTCAGGGCAACATCTGGTTACTATATTAAAGTCCAGTTTCACAGCGGGGTGGCCACTGGGGGGAGCACAGGCGCCATCTGCTGGCCAAGAAAAGGATTGCGGCAAGGGCCTCCCCGCCGGACTTGATTTTTCTCCTTTTAAAAGCGCCCTGACAACATTGATGTCTAATATATCGGCCCCCACATACATTAATTGTGGGATTTCCAGGGACAGAGAGACTTAAAATGTACCAGACACAAGCACATCAATTTGTATTATGTATTGATGTTAAATATCCACAGCTTTCTGCTTCTCAATCAGACCTGAATAAAGCAGTTTTTTTAAAGTACCAGACACACAATTTATAAATCTTAGGCAATGAAAAAGATCGGGTATTTGTATACACACACACACAAATACGCTGACATTTAATTGATGATAATCCCTACCACTTCTTATATCAAATTAGTTATGCAGCTATTATCCTATTAGATTATCTAAAGCTCATCTTTAAACAAATGAGCTGTCTCACACATTGAGGTGGGAACATAAATGAGAGGTAATTTTCAGTCTATCAAGTTATAAACACACATACTCATCAATGCCCCAATCCCATTACTGGTAATGAACCTTACAGACACACCCACATTCATGGGTACAAAGATAAGGTTCAGGGGCTTCTCTGTAGCCTCATTAATAACAGCAAAACACCAGGACGCATCCTTCTAATTCCAACACTCACACTCTTCAATTTAAAAAAAAAAAAAAAAAAAGAGCTTGGAGCACCTGAGTGGCTCAGTTGGTTGAGCATATGACTTCAACTCAGGTCAAGTTCTCATGATCCGTGAGTTGGAGCCCCACATGGGGCTTGTTGCTGTCCACAGACCCCTCTTCAAATCCTCAGAGCAGAGCCTGCTTTGGATCATCTGTCCCCCATCTCTCTGACCCTCCCATGCTCACACTCAATCTCTCAAAAATAAGCATTAAAAAAAAAATGCTATTGTACGTTTTCCAAAGAAAACCGCTTTCCTAGGTGTCTGAGCGCCCAGGGCCACAGTTCGAGTTTCAGAGTAGGCTGAGGAGTTCCGTGAATTGGTCAGTAGGTGTTGAAATGCAGACATAGCTTTCATACAGGGTAAAAAAACAAAGAAAAAAAACTACCAACCATTTAGCCAAGATATCTCAAAACAACAACAAAACATTTTTGGAAACAAAGTTTTGATTCATAGCCATCAGCCTAAACTTAAGCTTGTAGCAAAAGGGAAGTAAAGTCCCGAGTTGTGTATTAAAAGAAAACATTAGGGGCGCCTGGGTGGCTCAGCTGGTTAAGCGGCCAACTTTGGCTCAGGTCATGATCTCACAGTTCATGAGTTCGAGCCCCATGTTGGGCTCTGTGCTGACAGCTCAGACCCTGGAACCTGCTTCAGATTGTGTGTTTCGGTCTCTCTCTGCCCCTCCCCTGCTCGCGCTCTGTCTCTCTCTCAAAAGTAAATTTAAAAACATTAAAAATATTTAAAAAAGAAAGAAAACGTCAGGACAGAACTGAAGGGAAAGCCAAATCAATCATGGCATATTTCTGGGTGGCGTCAGGCTCAGAGACCACGTATCGTAATCAGTCCCGGGGCACAAATCATCAGGTCTGTGGCTCAAGGGAGCCTGTGTCCTAATTCCGTGTATCCTCAAATTCTGGTGCAGTAGCTGGGAGAAAACAGACAGGCCCGTCAGCCTCCCAAAAGATGGGAAACCCAGCCCCAGCCCCAGGAGGACAGAAAATCCTAGACAGTGTGAGCCACTGCAGAGCTTGACCTCCTGGGCCCCTTGAAACAGATGTCAAGACGGACATTCACAGCATCCAGAAACCACACACAGACCCCAGACCCCAAGCACAAGCCGCGGGAGGGCAGCAGCACATGCAAATGGGAGAGACGGCAAAGGATGGGAAACTACTTCTTCAGCCCAGCTGGGGGCAGGTGGGAGGGGGATGTCAGGTGAGGGGTTACTGCACCCCACAATATTCCAGTGGCAAAAAAGTCCAGAAGCATAAAAACCACAACCGAGAAGAAAAAAGAACATTTCATCAGTGCTAAGATGTACATTTTCTTTGTGTTTTATTATCTTTGAAATCTGGGTTTATCCTACTTTGACAGCTTTGTTTTCTTTCTTAGAAGAGCATAAAATAAAAAATGACTTTAGAGGCCCCTGGATTAAGCGTCTGACTCTTGATTTCGGCTCAAGTCATTGATCTCACAGTCCATGGGTTCAAGCCCCGCACTGGGCTCGGTGCTGACAGCTCGGAGCCTGCTTGGAATTCTCTCTCTCCCTCTCTCTGACCTTCCTCCACTCTCAAAATAAATAAGCATTTGAATTAAAAAAAAATGACTTTATTTTTTAATTGAAGCATAACTGACAAAGTTAAAAAGTGTACAAGATACACATACACATTGCAAAAGGATTCCCCCCCAAAAGATGCCTCTTAAAATTGGTGGCATTCAATAATGTCTCAATAAAATTGAAAAAAATTGATGAATGTTAGAGTCAATGAAACCCAATATTATATACTAAGCCCTAATTGTATTGCTGGCACATATTGGTCAGTTAGCATATATTAGCACACAATCTCAGGAACCTTTCATCACAGAGGAGGAGTGAGACTCAGGTGAAATAACTTTCCCAAGGTCGAAAAGCCGGTAAGCAGCAGAGGCAGGATTCAAACCCAGGTTTGCTGGGCCCCAACGATTCCCATCATGCTGTCCGAGTCTCCCATCTTCTAGATAAAGTGAGAGGGGCAAAGCCAAAGCCAGTTTGTCATTTCTGTCCTCAGGCCCTGGCTAATTCTCCAGGTGGGTAAGTCACTGTCATCTGCTCTATTTCAGCTCCAAGCTCAGAAGCTTCTGGAAGCCCTGGTTCATGGCTCCCAGCTCACCTGATTCTGCCACAGCTCAGGGAACTTGGCCTCCTCGACCTGTCTCCACCGCCCATCCGCCCAGGCTCTACTTGTGGGTTTCCTGCTGCCTTCCCAGCCCACTGGGTCTTTACTGACCAAGCTTACTCCCTGCTTCCCTGCTCACCGCAGGCCCTTGGGAAAGCAGCTTGGAGGGGATCCCAAAGGTGGCAGTTTGGCGAAAGACACTAATTGCAAGTTCTCTTTGTCAGACTGGAAGTGACTTGCAGGAGGGCCAGGTCAGGGCTCCCACGCTCAAAACGGCTGGTGACAGAAGGGGCCACTGGCAAGGCCTGTCTGAGTTCCAGCCCTGGGGGTTGGGAGGAGCCAGCAGGATCGCAGATCAAACCAGGGTGGCCGTGCCCCAGAGACCGAGGGACACCTCTCCTTTCTCCTCCTCTAGGCTGCAGCTACCTGCATCCCAGAGACCTGGCACTCCCCAC
>NW_027530512.1:1358021-1363512 GCF_008692635.1 Crocuta crocuta | reverse complement strand
CTTACCCCCTCCCCCCCCCCAACTGGGCTTTATTTCTTGATGACCCTTGTGTGTTCAATTTCTCCCTGCCAGGACTGGTGGATTCAAAGCTTATGCTTGGAAACTCAAGTCTCAGCCAGAAGATCACCACCTCCAGGCAGCCTTCGGCTCTCCCAGGCTTACGGGTCCCCTTCCCGGACACACTCCCTGGCACCAGTTCTCATCTCTACTGCCATTATGGCTTTGCTGCTCTCATTGGCACAACAAGCACTCGTACCCACGACGAGCAGACACTCTGCCAAGTGCCGAGGGGACAGGACACCACGGAGGGGACGAGGTGCAGGAGCTGACACAGCAGAGCGTGGGCAGGTGTTACAGGGCAGTGCTGTGCAGAGCCGGCTCGCCCCTCCCCCCCCAGAGCCAGCCGTGGGCACCTCCTCTCCACCTTGCGGTCAGGGCCATTAACTTTATAGACAGAAGTCAGCCATGGCGGCCACAGAGAGCAGCGAACGCCACAAACCAGGGCTCTTTTTGTTTGCCAGACAGCGAGAGGTTCAATGTGTAGAGCAGGGACCCTGCGCCCCGAGAGGGCCACTGGCTTGGCTGAAGTTCTCCCTCAAACAGAGCCCACGTCAAGAAGGACTGAAGAACAAGGGGGTGGCAAGGAGCAGCAGTGGTGGGGCCCCGACCATGAACAAGCTGGCCCCCCCTCCCCGCCTGCTGGGCGTTTTCCTGCCGCTTTGCTTGCTCAGCTTACCTCGCAGGACCTCTTCCTTGCAGGGGTGCATCCTGGTTTCAGAGCACTCCGCGGGCTCCCGTGAAAAGCAGCCCCCCAGGGACCAGGACTTGGGTCCCAAATGGACTGTTACAGTGCCTCGTCTTCCCCCCACGGGGCCGGTCCCAGGGATTAGCTATTCCTGATGCGGGGACTGATGTTCCCCCCACCCCTGCGACATCTGGGGACAGTCGCCCTACAGGCCTGGCAAACCCTCCTCAGGCCTGCTCACAGCCAATGGGGCATTTAGCACTACAGTACTACCTGCTCTTACTCTGGGCCCTTGCCAGACAATGCAAAAGTCCCCAACAACATCAAGGTGCTTAATTTCCATGGGGGTGTAGGGGAGGGGAAAAAAAAACCTTTTTTTCCTCTACCCATCTCAGGTTCATCGGCTGGGGCACTGCATATTTAGACTAACAAAAGACCGATTTCACAAGTATTTTCCACTTTATCTAGAACTACTCCTATAATAGCAAATGTAATATTAGAATAAAAATTTTCTTCTGCGTTTTGTTTCCACGGGTATTTGGACTCAGATTCTCAAAAAAAAAAATTAACATCTACTTCACAAAGTCGGAAAAAAGGTTAACAAATGATAGATCTTCTGGAAGGATTTAGGTGTTGCTCTATTTTATTTTTTTAATTTTTTAAATGTTTATTTGCTTTTGAGAGACAGAGAGAGACAAAGCACGAGCAGGGGAGGGGCAGAGAGAGAGGGAGACACAGAATCCGAAGCAGGCTCCAGGCTCTGAGCTGTCAGCACAGAGCCCGATGCGGGGCTCGAACCCACGAAGCGTGGGATCATGATATGAGCTGAAAGTCGGACACTGAACCAACTGAGCCATGCAGGTGTCCCCGATGTTTGTCTATTTTAAATGGTAGATCTTCCTTAAATCAGATGGATGATTCATAATTCAAGTCATATTTCTCTGTAAAAATCACAAATCTGAAATAACGATTGTTGTACTTCAGAGGAAAAGCCTCAAAACAGAAGAAATTCACTTAACGCTTTAAAAAGTAGAAAAAGAAACTTGAGATAATATTTAACTTTTATTAACTTTTTAATATACCAAGTTATGCTTTCGCTTTGAAGTGCCAAATGAAGTAAATGGAAGTTAATGATAGGGTAGAGTTTTGATGATAAAAGATCAACAAGAGAAAAACAAACAAGTTTATTAACAGAGTCCTCCCACATACACATGGGAGCACTCAGAGTTGAATAACTCAGGATGGAGGGCCTGGATGACTCAGTCATTTGAGGGTCCGACTCTTGGTTTCAGCTCAGGTCATGATCTCAAGGTTCGTGGGATCGAGCCCAAATGGGGCTGTGATGACAGCACAGAGCTGCTTGGGATTCTCTCTCTCCTTCTCTCTACCCCTTCCCCACTAGTTTTCTCTCTCTCTCTCTCTCTCTTTCAGTAAATAACTAAATAAACATTAAAAAAAAAAGAAGGTGGTTAGAACTTGGGCTTATACAGCATCTTGACTGAAGAACAATACATTTTTAGAGAAGCAACGAAACACAGAAAAAGGGCTTTCAGTTTCTAGGGCAGCAAATTGTGGGAAGGCAAATGAGGAGAGGTATGTTAAACACGGGCTAGTTTTGGCCAGGTTTGTTACATAGGTTTCTTTGGTGTCGTGTGTGGGAAGATAAGGGTACACAGAGTACTCACTGGTGACTAACTTCTGTCTTTCCTAATAGAAGAGAGGAGGAGACACAATCAGACTGATAAGACAGGGAGCCTTTCTTGTATCTGCTTCTGGTTCTCAAGCACCTTCAGTTCAGAATAATCCCTATGCAGAAATGGCCTATTCTGGAGCAGCATCCTGGAGATGCCCTTGAACCTGTAGCGGAATGCCGAGTGAATGGATTCCCCACGTAGAAGAGAGCAGGGAGAGGAGGGCTTGTTCTCTCGTGGAGGAGTCCTCATCTGCGCATGGGGGACATTGACCTCAAAGAGTTACGAAGGAGGGGAACCGAGGCTGTGTATCTAAGAGCACCTGTCACAATAGTTGGCATGCGACGTTAATCGACTCCACATATATAACTAGTAGGGTTTGTTTTTTTGTTTTTTGTTTTGTATCCAGACAAAACCTCCCTCCAGACAATGATGAGATTTTACGTTGGTGCTTCCCAAAGTGGCCTGTGAACCTGCTTGGATTACTTACGGGATTCTACTCAGAACATCCTAGGGACAGATTCCCAGTTCTCTTTGCTCTTCTTAGACCTACTCCATCATGTTCTCAGGGGGCAGAGCCCTGGACTCTTTGACGAACTTCCTAAACGATTCCCAAGCACAGCGGAGTTTGAGAACCACTGGTAAGCAGAATGAAACATTGCTTCTGGGGATTAGAGAGACCTGGGTTCAAATCCCAGTTCTGTCACTAACTTAGAATGTCTACGCCTTGATTTCCTGGTTTTTAAAGGGACAATAGTAGTATGTGTGGAGTTTAAATGCATGTAAATTGCTTAAGACTTGGGCCCATGCAACGTAAGTGCTCAACAAGTGTTAGCCATTGTTTGTTCCTGCTAAGTGTGCCTGGTTGCATCTGCTGTCCCTCTGTGGCACAGGTCAAGGTCCCTCACCATCCCAGAAATTACTCACTCAACGACACACGTTGAGAGCACGGCGAAGGGAAGCAGGGGAGGCTGTCAGGGTGAGAGCTTTGGTATTATATTACCCTCAGCCGCTCTCAGCTGTGAAACGCTGTAAAGACACACTTGGCCACTAGAGGGCAACATCCACCTAGCTCATGTTAAGACCTGCTCTCTCGAAGAGCATCTTCAGGTAGTGTGGGGATGGTGGGAGGCTTCATGGGGGCTTACAGGACTCGGGGTTCGTTGCTTTACCTAACATCCACTGTACTCCAGGCAGCGCTTAGTGCATGGGTGTGTCCGAAAATATATCCTTTAGAGACAACTTTTGCATAAAGAACTGCTTTCCCAATGCCTTGAATTATAAAATGAGAATTTCGCTCCTAAACCTGGGGTCTCCCATGGGTGCCCAGTGACAGTTTTCTCAGTGTCCACATGCCTGGCCACCAGGATCCCCCAGTCCTCTGCAGGCACACAGAAGGCTCTTTATTTTCCACCCTGCCAGCCGCTGGCTGCACATGAAGAAAGACTCAGGCAGCCCTTAGGCAGGCAGCCGCCCCTCCCTGCATGCTCAGCGTCCCTTCTCTCTCTCTTTTTTTTTAATTTTTTTTACTTATTTCTGAGGAGAGAGAGAGAGGCAACGTGAGCAGGAGAGGGTCAGAGAGAGAGGGAGTTACAGAATCCAAAGCAGGCTCCAGGCTCTGAGCTGGCTGTCGGCACAGAGCCTGATGCGGGGCATGAACCCACGAACTGTGAGATCATGACCTGAGCTGAAGCTGGATGCTTAACCAACTGAGCCACCCAAGCACCCCTCAGTGTCCCCTTCTTGACATGGCAGCAGCAGGAAAGGATTCTCCATTGCAGGTCCCAGCCTTCTAGGGCTGTGTTTGGACTGGGCATGGGATCCCCTTGGAGCGCATCTCAAGGGTCTAGACAGGGGCTCCCAGGTGGAGTCACAAGCCTGGCACGTCCCTGAGAATGGGCTGCGTGTTTATTTGGGTTATTCCCCAAGCAGCCTCTAGATGGCTGTCTGCGCTGTGAGCTCCGTGGGCAGCGGGACTGAGTGAAGAAACGCTGTGAAGTAGCGCAAAACCCGTGTCTCACAATCATCCCATCCAAGGGGTGAGCAGGCTGGTACTCCCTCTCCCTGGGTGTTACTTCCTGGTAGCCTGCCTCGTCGTCCGGAACAGTGGCCTTCTGTGGTTCTGGGGGGCAGTGCCCATGCACAGAGATGCAAGAAGTGTATGGGTCTTGCTGGGTACGGGGGGGGCAGTGGCAGCGGCTGAGGGAGGCTGCCTGGACCTCGGCCTTTGGCCACCGTGCTGACTCGTGCTCCCTGCCTCCAGCCACAGCCCCTGATCTGGGGTGGGAACCCGTTCCTTCCCACTTCCGTGGGTGATGTCATGCTCACTGGCTGGCCAGCGTCAGCATCCAGAGAACCCACTCCTTATGTGAGTTCTGCAGGGAGGCCGAATCTTTTCTGTTGCTTGCAATGGATCCTGACCCACCTGCTCCGAGTCCAGGTGGCCCAAGTGGGGCTGCGCCCTCCAATCTAGGGTGAGCACACAGGCCAGGCAGAAGCCAGTGAGCGATCTCATTGCCCTGGCTGAGGCCACCAGAAGACATACCTCCGGGGAATGTCAGTCTCTTCTCAAGAGCGACTCTTGGCTAGACTTGAAGTTGCAAGATGGTGAGGCTGAAGCCCCTGGCCGTTTTTGCCACCTCAGAAGGAGAGCCTGTTTGAGAATGGAGTCCACCCAGGGGAAGCATGTCCTGCTGGCCTTTGTGAGCCCCTGCCTTAGGCAGCCGGAAAGCCAGCATTTCCACGGAACACTCCAGTTACCCATGCCAGTGACACGACCCTTCTGGCTTTACCAGCTTAGACTGGTTTCATGACTCTTGCAACCAGAAGTGTCCTCATCAATACATAACCTAGTAGCTCCTGATTATCATCCACAGATGATACGAGGTTGGGTAATGAGTTATTACATCTAATTATCTCATGCGGATTGTGTATGAAAACAAAATAGCCCTCTCTCTCTTCTTCCTGCCTCTCTCCTCCCACTCACCTTGGCCCCACACTTGGCTATTCACCCTAGCCTTGCCTCATCCCCCCCCCCCCCCCCCCCCCCCCCCCC
>NW_027530512.1:1324582-1357608 GCF_008692635.1 Crocuta crocuta | reverse complement strand
CCCCCCCCCACCTCCCCCCCCCCCCCCCCCCCCCCCCCGGTGCCCTCGAGCAAGGCTCGGCTCTCGGGCTGTAATCTTCTCCTTTGTCAAATGGACAGGTTGGACTTTGTGACCTCATCGGTTCTCTAACACTAACATTCCACGGACATTCTTGTCCTTCATCGCACAATTGGCTCGTCACCGAGGCCGCATTTAACCTTCCTTGGACATCTCTGAGCCACCCGTCCTGCTTTTACCTTGTAAGGAGAATGGCACCTCCCTCTCTTCCTGAAATGCTGCTTTCAACACTGGCTCTAAATTTAGAACTAAAAAGAAGTTTGCAGTGAGTAGAGCCTGGGGGGCTCCCCAGAAAATTCTGGATGGACAAGGGGATGTTTTTGTTAATTGTGATCCTCAGAGAATGAAAATGAAATGAAACTTCAGCTCCTAATTTTCTCACATGAGTCAATGTCTTAGACTGTGCCCTGCTGGCAGCCCTCAGTCCCTGAGCCCCGGGCGCTAACCAGCCCACCCGCTTCCTGTAGGCCCTGCCATTCTGGCCCTTTTATACTTTCAGGGTTTTGTAGCTTCTACCTCCCTCCTCTGTGGACATAGCGAGGGGCTGCGATCCAACAGCCTCCCCAGGGCCAACATCACAACCTCAAGCCTTTGAAGCAGGAGTAGTTTCTCGAGAGCCTCAAGGCTGTAACGTGGGCCACGGACGTCAGGGAGGCACGTAGGCTTCCACAAGGCGTGGATGATGAGCATGGATTAGTCTCTTACTGCTGCTGTAACAAACTACCACAACCAGAGTGCTTCGAACAACATGAATTTATTATCTTATATAGGCATCCAACCTATACTGCAGGTTTGGTTCTAGACCAACGCTTCATTAGGCAAATATCACAATCAAGCAAACCAAATGCATTTTTTGGTTCTCCACTGCATATAAAGGTCATGTTTATACCACACTGCAGCCTATCACGTGTGCAATAGCATTATGTCTAAAAAAAACGACGCGTGTGCCTTAATTTTAAAATACCTGGGGCGCCTGGGTGGCTCAGTGGGTTAAGCGTCTGACTTAGGCTCAGGTCATGATCTCACGGTTTGTGGGTTCGAGCTCTGCGTCGGGCTCTGTGCTGACAGCTCAGAGCCTGGAGCCTGTTTCAGATCCTCTGTCTCCCTCCCACTCTGACCCTTCCCTGCTCACACTGTCTGTCTCTCTCAGAAATAAATTTAAAAATATTTTTAAAAATTAAAATACTTTATTGACACACAAAGTTAGCAAATGCTGTTGGAAAAATGGCGCTGATGGGCTTACTCGACTCCGGGCTGCCAAAAAATTTCAACCTGTGCCAAACACAGTATCCGTGAGGTGCCACGAATCAAGGTACGCCCATAGTTCTGGAGATCAGAAACACAAAGGCAGTCAGTAAGGCCGCATTTCTTCTGGAGGCTCTAGGGGAGCCGTTTCCTTGCCTGTTCCGGCTTCTACTACTGTTCACATTCCTCAGCTTATGACTCCACAGCACTCCAACCCTTACCTCCACCATCCCTACCTCTTGATGAAGGACCACTCAGATAATCCAGAACATTCTCCCCAAGATCCTTAATTACATCTGCAACATCCCATCTGCCACATAAAGTAACATAATCATAGGTTCCAGGGATTAGGATGGGAACATCTCGTGGGGACTATTATTGAGCCTGCTACAGAGCTCAAAGACCGGAAGAGGACTCCCCTTAATGGTATTTTTCTAGAATCAGACCTTTTGCCCCAAGAATATTTAAAATATTGTAACAAAGCACAGCTCATTAAAAAAAAAACTATATTAATATTTACTGTCACCTGTTAAATGCCTACTTGTGTGCCAGGCACAAAAGGAAAGTGGCATCATTGACACCATTTGGCGAGGTTATTTACCTGGCTGGGGAGTAGCAGGGCACACCTGAGCCCACACGTCTCTTTTGAAAGGCACGGATGTCAAAAGTGGTTGTATTTCTTCCCTCGGTGACAAGAAGGCAGACCCTAGTCTTGGGCTGGGTTTAAGTGGGATGGATCAGAGCCCTCCCCCAACCCCACCACACACGCCACCCCTGGACATCCTCCATACTCAGCAGCCCTACCTGGTACAGGCCAAGGAACTGCCGAAGCCTCTGATCCCCTTACAACCCAAGGAAATCCTAACTGTTCTCAGTTCTGGTAACTCACTCACCGTACTGACTGTACCCTTTGGGCATTGGTCTTGTGTCCAGGGGACAGTTTTGAGTCGGTCCAGTGATGGAGGACACGGCAGATTCCTGAGACAGGTCTGGGACTTGGAATGGTCATAGGATCTTAACCAAACGCTTGACAGACCAGAGAGAGGGGAGCTATTTTTGGAGACTGGCTTTCATCAGGCTGTCAACAAAGTCCCTCCAAATGTATGGACAGAGGCAGACAAAAATACAAAAGAAATGCATGCTGTATGTAGGCAAGAAAGAGATTCAAGGAGTTCATCCCAGTGATGCGGGAACAATCAATTACCACCTGCATCAGGGTAGAAAATTCCACCTACCCAAATATTTAAAGTAAGCTGGAATCGTTGACAATGAGAATTGGCAAAGAGTGAAATATAAGCGATGACCAGTAGGTGAGGCAATGGGTTGCAAAAGATGCACCAGGTGAGGGGCATGGGCTCGGGGATCCTGGTGACACAGCAAACAATGCTCGACTATTACAGTTAAGGACATGAGTTCACCAGTGCTTTGGATGAAATCTAGAAGTGGGTGATCGCTTCATCTTGTGTCCTGGTTTGGAATCTCCATGTGATATATGTCACAATTCTGAACCTGTGACCCAAAAACTCAGCAATGAGCAATAGAGGGACTTGAAATCACCTATGTAGAAATAAGTAAATGGATGAAGTAAGTCAGACNAAAAGTTAAGCAGTTTTATACCCATGACAACATGAGGATTAATTTAAGGAGTTTGAACACATAAGAGAACCCAGCATATATCTGCTTTGGGCTTTTCATCTGGTATGTGTAATTGAAATTAGATGCATGATTTTAATTTTGGAGGTGTAAGAGAAGTGTTAGTAAATGGCTTTGCACTGCTCCAGAGAACTTGATTTACATTTATAATATTTCAACTGCTTTGCTGCTTCGACTTGAACTTGCCTTGGTTGGGCATTCTGATGTCCTGGAAAGAATTATTAAAATTTGTAACTGTGTTTAAAATATGTAAAGGAGCTTCATTATTTGGGGAGATTTAAATGGGGTTGTTTGAGGGTGGTTAACTTAAAATGGATGAATGATTAGGACAAGCAAGAGTTTTTATTTTTACAGAAAACATTATGTTGTCAATACAGTAAGACCTAAAAAGCTTAAGAAAGTGCGGTGACCTAAAAAGCTTAAGAAATAGGTTTTTAAATTTTTACCTCTTGAACAGATAGAACATTTAAAGTAACTATAGTTATTTGCATACACGCAAGCACGCTTGAACATTGAAAAAATCAAATAAGGGCATTTCTCTAAAGGATGTGGAATGACTCAGTAAGCATACTTTTGTTGAAATGACTCTTACACAAATTCTTTTTTAAAGTGAGCAGTGAAAAGGCTGATTGATCGTACCTCTGGAAATTGAGGCACGGTAAAGTGCTTGCCCCCCGGGTATAGGAAACTTTCTGGTTTGAACAATTTCCCCTTCTCCTCAACTCCTATCCTACTGTGCCCTTGATTAGACTTGTGTATAAAAAGCTAAAAGAAGGCACCTTGTGAATTGCGTCTCTCAAAGGACTGCAACCCTCCGAGACCAGGCTCTGGCTGTGTACCAGCTCTCCTCATGCAGCTACACCCAAAGACTGACACCTAGCATTTACCAGACTTTTTACCAGCCCGTGGTAAAACCTACAGGAACGTTTCCCAAAGCAAATGCCAACATCTACCCCACATCCTTCCTTCTGTACAGCCTTCTTGCCTCGTTCCCTGGGCAGTATTCCAGAATGTTCTAACATTCTTGGAGCTCTATGTGTTACCGTGTTGGCTTCCCAATAGCACTATTATTCCCACCTAATAGATCAGGGAACTGTGGTGCAGTTTGCCCGTTTGGGAGACGGCAGTCTACTGCACTGCTACTACCAGTACAATCATTGATCATGTTCACTCCCTGAACTTGAAAAGACAGCCTCAGGGAGGAGAGACAGGCAAGGAGAAAAAACAAAAGCTAGAGCAGTGCACACAGATCCCCTAGGGATCTTGTTAAAATTCAAATTCAGCGGGTGCGTGGGTGGCTCAGTCGGTTAAGCGGTCAACTTTGGCTCAGGTCATGATCTCACAGTTCATGGGTTTGAGCCCCACATCACCATCTGTGCTGACAGCTCAGAGCCTGGAGCCTGCTTCAGATTCTGTGTCTCCCTCTCCCTCTGCCCCTTCCCTCGCTTGTGTTCTGTTTCTCTTTCAAAAAAAAATTAAAAAAAAAAAACAGATTCTGATTCTGAAATTCGGGGTGGGGCCTGAGCTCCCAGGTGACGCTGGACAGCTGTTGTCTGCAGGACATTTTGAATAGCAAGGGGTGGGAGGGCTCCTACCAAGAGAGTTCAGAGTGTTCCCTCGTAGCAAAAACACGAGGACAGGGGGCACATAGATGTCACAGAGCTGTTTGATGCTGTAGAAAACAAAGGTAAGACTTATCATTAAAGAGTCCCTTCCTTACACATCCGTGACCTTATTCTCAATTCATAGGAGCCTTCTGAGGAAACTACCTTTTCCTTTTTAAGATAAAGAGGGGCGCCCTGGGTGGCTCAGTCGGGAAAGCGTCCAACTCTTGGATTGACTGTGCCAAGGTCACAAACATATTAAAGTTGCGTACAGGTGCCCCACATCATCCTTGACCCCCTCCCCCCACTTCTGGAAAGCAGTAAGCAAGGAGCAAGCAAAAAGCTGCCATGGAACGCTGTCACTTTAATATGGTGTGTGACAAACAACATCAAAGTTGTCCGTGCTCTTCAGTCTTGTTCTATTTCCAATTGGCAATATTAAATTTAAAGGGGAAAAAAAGTGTGTGCTAATAAAGAGGCTAACCACACCTCTGGACTTAAAAATGAGAAGACAAGCCACAGAAATTCTCTTCCTTAAAAAACAGCCATTTCAAAAGATTTTCTTTAATATCATAAAATATTTTCATGGACAAGTGAGCTAGCAAACACACATGCACCAATGTGCCTTCTGACAGATCCCCTCCCCTCCCCCCACTCCCACATCAAGGTGGACATGAGATTGGAGAAATGAATACAGCAGATGATACAGAGAGAAAAAAAATCGATAAAAAGTATGGAATATAACATTGTGCTTGGTTATTTTCCTATGTCACAACAAAACAAAACATTTCGGTGCAAACAGTTAATTTTTCCTCTTTTCCATTGAAGTCTGGTGGAGAAAAAAATACTTTTTCTATAATAAAATATGTGGTTTTTTGGTTTTTTTTTTTAATACTTTTTTTAACGTAACTCTTTTTTTCTTTTTTGCAGAAAATAATTTTGTAAACTGTCACTTTGCGGGCGGGGAGCCTCGATGCCACGTGGGTCCCGGCNCGCTCTCGCCGTACAGCGCCGTGGAGAAGGACATGTAGTCCAGAGCACCGGGCACGGCGTCGGGGCCGGTGTAGGGCGCCATCCGGGCGATGCAGTACTCCGCCTGATCCGGCGGCAGCTCTCGGCGCAGCTCGTCCACCGTGATGTAGTTCTGCAGAGAGAGCAGGCGGGGCGGCCGGGACCCTCATTCAGGGCGGCAGGTAGTGCCATGCTCCCCGCCCCCGCCCCCTACCTCTGAATACGCAGACGTGCGCCTGCGCACACATCCATATGTATACCAAGCATACACACACACGTTTCTTATGCATACACAAAACACACAGGCATTTAAAATCTCCTGTTTGCCATTTCAATACCTACTTTGGCCTGCTTCCAAGCTAATTCAAAGTGGCATCTGCACCTATAATTTCATGCACCCTCTATAGTCTGCAGGAACCATGGGCTGGATCAACACCAGCACCGACTCTGGTGGAACACTGGGGATCCCACACCCACTCGAGCTGGGCTCTGTGGAGGTCATGTCATTTCAGCAAATACAGCGAGCATCAAGTTTGACATCTGGCTGCAGACAGCTATCTCTTTGCAGGGTGTGGGCCTGCCCACCTCGCTAGGCTCCCGGTCCAGGTGTCTGCTTGCCCGTGACAGGCCTCCTTAGAAGCTTTAGGTTCCAAAGCAGCTCACTCCTGGATCTGACCCACAAGGTGGGCCCCTCGCCCCATGCCTTACTTCTTGCGAGTCCCCTAAGAACCAGTTTTAAGGAGTGTAGGGTTGACCTCAGGTCACTCCAGAAGTCAGGAGACCAGGCCCTGATTGGGCCTGAAGACCCAGAGTCACTTCAACAAGGTGGCTTCTCAGGGTCATTCCAGCTCTAGGTGTGACTCTGACAGGGTATCCTTAAACTTAAACCAGACCTTTAGGAACCTCTATAGTTTCAGTCTTTTTTCCCTTATAGATTGAGGCATTTCTGAAACTATAGTCCCTACTGGCTTTCATTTTTTATAATGAATCTTTTTGGTCTGGAAAAAAAAAAAAGGATGGCATTAAGGGTTATCCTGTGAATTTTACGGAATGAAAATCTGGTCTCTAGACCTCCCCCCTCTTTGCTAGTTTCCCCTGGTGCTCCCACTTTTCCATCGCCAGGCAGGGCATTACACGGAACTTGGGAAATTTGCAAACCAAAACTGATTGCGGCTCAAGGTAGAAGAATGAGGGGCATGCTTCTCTCCTGCTCCCCGGCAACCTTCCACGCCCGTGCTCAGAATGACGTAAGGGTGACACTACATCACTATCACATACCCCACTCTACCCACCTCCACCACTCATCCATCACTTCATCCCAAGTGTGAAGGAGTCCCACGCCCTGGCAGGAGACCCCTTTAAACTAATACTGTGTCCTAACACTTCAGCGGACACCTGGGCATTACAGAAACGGGGAGAGGTAGACAGCAGTTGTGAGGCCCAGCTAGAGGAAGGGGACACGGGGCGCAAGCAGCCTCCCCTCCACATCATACGGCACCCTGCACGGGGCCCACGCCATAGCAGACCCACCTTGTCGCCAGCCAGGATCTTGAAGGAGGCCATGACTTGGTCTGCCGTGTCTGTGTCGGCCGTCTCCCGAGACATAAAGTCGATGAAGGCCTGGAACGTCACTACCCCTAGGCGGTTGGGGTCCACAATGCTCATGATGCGGGCAAATTCTGCCTCTCCCTGGAGAGAAGAGCCAACCCCAGGCCTGTCAGCCTCTCTGCCACAGCCTGTTGGAAACCTTTCATTTGGTCTGGAAGCCCTGGGGGGCTCAGCCTGAAGCTGTCAGAGGGGGGCACAGCGGCCCTCTGGCCTACCCTGGGTGGTCCCGAGGGCATGACAGGGATACAACATCCGGGAGTGGAGACCCAGTTCAGGCTTCCCCCCCTCTACAGTCTCCCGGTGTTACAAATGCTGATAACGCTGGTAACAGCCGCAGTGGCGAACGCCACAGAGCATACTCTGTGTGCCAGGAGCTATTCTAGCCACCATACCGATTTCATCTCACTTAACGCCCACTGCAACCAGAGGACGCAGGTATTCATAATTTCCATCAGGTTTCCACAGAAGAAGTCTGAGGCCCACACAGGCTTGGTGATTTGCTCAAGGTCACACAGCCAGCAAGTAGTAGAGTTAGGATTTGAACTTGGATGGTTCACACCATCCAAGAGCACACTTGGATGTGCTCTCCCCACCACACCGTACTTTCTGTGCGTCAGAACGCAGAGCCCGGCATTCATGGAAGTTCCTTCATTTAACCCCGACGACAGTCCTCAGGGTTCCCCTCACCTCAGCCCTGTCCCCAAGCAGATGATGGCAGAGCTGGGATTTACTCCCGGGCTCACTGCACAGACAGCCTGCGCCCTTGCTTTGCCCTGGGCAGCCCACACGCTGAGCCCTGCATCATGGCCCAGGAGCTGCCTGGCTGCCCAGCTAAGGCCCCCACTCTGCTCAGAAGGCCTGCACGAGGGCAGACAACTGAGAAGGTTGTGAAGGCCAAGGGCAGCGGGTGGGGGAGGGGGGGCCGGCGTGGCTAGAGCTGCCCCCAGGGCAGAGGCAGAAATCTCTGTGTTCTACGAAAAGACCAAGTGGAGCCAACCCCGCCCTAGAAAGGCCAAACTACCAGTCCTTCCTGCTAGCCTTGGGGTCAACCCTGTCATCCACCATGGGAGTGAAAAAGCCCATCTCCACAGTAAGTACCAAAAGATCCGCCAGCGCGGAGACAGAGGCAAGAAGGCCAGGCCTCTGGGACACGCACAGGCCACGAGGCCGGGCCCAGACTTCAGGGCGCCATCTTGCCCACAGACCAGAATCGTGAGGCGCCCTCTGGGGAGAGCAGCCCCTAGCCTGGGGCCTCCAGCCTGCCCTGGCCAGGACTCGGCCTCTCTGGCCAGCTGGCTGGCCCTCGTCAGAACAGAGGATGGGGTTTACATTACCATGTTGTAACCCATGGAGATAAGGCAGGCGCGGAAATCATCCGTGTCCATCATGCCTGTCTTCTTCTGTGGGCCAGTGGCGCCAAGACACAGGAGGGTCAGAGGCAGGAGGAGGAAGGGCCGGCCCGGGGCCAGGAAGACAGGGCACAGGTGGCCAGAGGGGAGGTCGAGGTGTACGGTTGGGAGGTTAGGAGGGGAAAAGGAACACAGGAAGAGACACGTCCACGGGGAGGAGAAAGAACACGGAGATGCAAAAGTCCGTCCACAGGATGGAGAGCGACGAGGAGAGAGGAGGGTGGGCCCCGAGGAGGTCCCCATGAAAGACAACCAAGGGCAGAGGTCAGAGGTCGGAGCAGTAGGAAAAGCAGCCCAACGTGGGCCAGGCAGGGACAGCAGCAGAGGACGAGCCCCGAGGCCCACAGGAAAGGGAGGACAGGGAGATCCAGACAGAGAGAGAAAAGAAAAAGGAGAGACGCGTTATTTCTCGCCCCGGATGCCACCCCTGAGCGTGCTCCATGCAGAGGCAAGTACCTGGGGGTCGTTGCCAATATCATAACCCAAGCTGATGAGGCAGGCTTTGAACTCCTCGGGACCCAGCGTGCCGGAGTGATCCTGGGGCCGCCGTGTGCCAGGCAGCGAGCCATGCGGTGCCAGGGAGGTGGAGGCCGTGAGGGGAGGGGGGTGGGCCATGCCCCGGGTGGAGGGTGGTGTGTGTGGGGAGACACAGGGACAGAGGCATGCGGATGGGGAGGGTGGAGGGCGGAAGGGGCAGGGGAGGAGGGGAAATAAAAGTGCACACGGTTAGACACTCGGACGAGGTCCAGAGGGTGCCCTCTCCCTGGCGCACACAGCCCTGCTCCGGGAAGCAGGCCAGAGGGGAGCACGGTGAGCCACAGGGGTGCCCAGCCCACCCCAGCCCCAATGCCCAGCCCCGGCTTTCCAAGAGGGCCTCCCCCACCCCACCCATGAGGCTGGAGGACAGTGAGGCAGGCAGGGGTGGTGGGCAGCACCTGGCCCCATGCTTCCACCCCTCTGGCTGCCCCAGAGCCCCAGGGCACTGGGAGGGGCAGCCCCCATAGAACCTGTCCCAGAGCTGGGATGAGAACCCAAGACTAACATCACTGACTCCCCCACAGCATCTCCCAAAGGCTGCGGGGGGTGGCGGTGCAGTGGGGAGGAAGTCTCTGCTCCTCTGTCCGGACGCAGATGCAAGCGATAGTCCCCACAGCCAGGGGACTGTGGGCTTTGCTCCCAAGGGCTGACCCCTCGTGGCAGAAGAGCAAGCGTCATGGGCCAAAGATCTGCTCTCCGCCCACTCCATGAGCTCTTGCTCCAGAAAGGCAGGGAAATTCACAGGACACCGGGACAGGCCGACAGCACTTCCTGCCCAGAAACTGGCCCGGCATGGCCGCCCACCCCCTGGGCAGTGCCCTCCAGGGCCCTGGGGCAGGGGCTGGGGGCTGCTCTAAGTGCGGGGGCTCTCACCCGGTCAAAGTGGTTGAAGGAGGCTCGGAACTCGTTCATCTGCTCCTGGCTGATGCCCTTGGCATCGCGGGTCAGGATCTGGTTCTCCACCTCATTGATGGTCCTGGCGATGGTGGTGAGAAGCTGCTCCCAGCCCACGCGGATATGCTGGGGGTGCACGAGGGGCCTGTTAGCAAAGGGTCCCCAGGCCTGGACCCAGGCTGCTCCCGGCTACGCCTTCCCCAACTGTCCAAACGACCCAAGCAATCAAATCCAGCCTTCTGTCCAGATTGATGGCGTCACCAGTATAAGGACAACACACTAGGACAGGCCCCAGATGGTGAAAAGGGAAGCTTAGGCAGGGCAGTGGCCTCCGCCTGGGACAGATGAGACCAGACTGACAGCGTGGGTCACGTCAGGAAGGAGGGTAAGTTCGGCAGAGGGAGGGATTAAAAAACAAGGCCCGGTCAATTCCCTGTACATCCTTGCTCTGTGACCTCACGTCCGTGCCTTCATGGCCCAAACAATTTGTCACTTGGACAGTGGGTGCTTCAGCCGGTGTTTGGAGACCACCTGCATCGGATCACCAGGGTGCTGGTTAAAAACTTAGATTCCTCAGCCCTACCCCGGACCTTGAGAATCGAATTCTGGAGATGGAGCCTGGAACTCTGCATTCTCGATAAGCTCCCTGGGAAGTTCAGAAGGCCCTGAGGACTGAAGACCCCGAGCTGCAGGAGTGAGGAGCCGTGAGCATCCCCTCACTCCAAAGAGTCTGTCTTCCTAGTATGACCAGCTTCCTTGGAAGGTGGGTAACTGCTCCCTGTCGCAGCCCAGGGGAGGAGGGAGCAGAATGGGATCCGGGGCTCCTTTCTTGGAGAAGCGGAGTCAGTGCCACCCACCTCCATGGTGTAGTTGGTGTGCTTGTTGTCGAAGATGAGCGCCTCCTGGATGAGCTGGTGGTCGCCCTCCAGCTGGTCGATCTTGGGCTTGTAGTTGACGATGCTCTTCTCGTACTGCCGCAGGTGGCTGAGCTGGTCCTCCAGGGTCCCGTGCATCTCAATGGAGATCCGCCCAATCTCCTGCTCACCCAGAAGGAAGCCCTGGTCAGACCACCCCGCTCTGTGCCCCTAGGGTAAGGACTGGGGTACCTAGGTCATTGGTCAGCCTCTCAGATGATTCTTGGTTCCTACCCTAGCACCAGGGACCCCATCAGTGGTAATCAGTAAGCCGAGAGCAAGACACATTCAGCAGGGACGCACTTTGGCATGGAAATGGCATCATAAAGGGGTATGACAAACGCTACTGCCTCTCGAGTAGCTCTCATCCTCAGCAAGGGGCTGCAAGGTCAGCTGCTAACCTACATGCTCATTCCTCTGCTTGCCATTCAAACTCCCTGCCCAAGCCTTGTTCCCAACTGTCACCCATCTCAGGGACTCTCTCTGTGCCTGGGGAGCCAGGTTCCTCACAGCCTCAAAGCACCGGACTTACCTCCTCAGTGGCTATGCCCGCCTTGGCCTGCCTCAGTGTCACCTGCCCCATGGGCCAGGCCAATCCCCCTTTCTGTCTGTCCTTCATCCGTGTAAACAAACATCGTTTGTAAAAATCCTTTCTGTGCACTCATTTTGACCCAGCAAATATTTCCTGAACACCCACTATGCACAATGTGCTAAGCAGGTAGGGCTGGGGTACAGGAGAGACACAAACATGACCTTGACATGGTCTTTGCCCTCAAGGAGCTCAGAGGGACACCGTGCTCTAACCCAAGCAGCACCCCCTTCCCTGATCTACAGCCCTGATATCCGGCCCAACGATTCAGCAAAACATTCCATGCTTGCCCGAGTCTCGGTTCTCTCTCTGGAAAGATCTTCCTCTCTGCTCAGGAGGAAGGGAGGCCTGGTCAGCCAAATAAGTCAAAGGACAACGGGTAAGCTAGTCAGCTCCCCAGGCACTCATCCCTCGGTGGGACTTTCTCAGGTGGCTCTTGGGCAGCATCCCTGTATGGGTCTTCGCTCCCAAGACATTGGGACCAGCCCACTGGCCTTCCCTGACTGGCTCCATGCCCACAGTAGGGCAGCAGACCAGTCGCATTGCTCCAGGAGCCTTGCCAAGGAGGAGACCAGGCAAGCCTGACAGGCTGGGACGGTTCTGGGAAGAGGTGCGAACGCCTACCCCTGCCCCCCACGATGGGACTCACCTCCATCTTGGTCTGGATCCAGGGCCCGATGACATTGGCCTGGGCTGCAAACTGCTTGCGTAGCCTCTCGTTGTGCTGCTGGCGGGCATGCTCCTCCGTCAGGGCCTGGTCCCTCCGCGGCACCAACTGCCGCACCTGGGGTGGGGACAATCATGGGACCTTGGGAAAGGGCCAGCCACCTGCCCCATACTTCAGCTGAGGGAATGGAGGCGCCATGAAGGGAAGGGGCCAGTCAGTAACAGAGCAGGAGCGAACAGGCTGGCCTGTTCCAGAAATTCAGTCATTCATTATTAACTTGACAGAGAAGTGCTCACCATGTAATAATGAAAAAATAAAAAAATAAAATCAATGAAAAACAACAACAGAAAAGACAAAATCCCTGCACTTATAAAACTTTCGATGGCTCGGCCACCATGTCGCACCCAGCCCTTGGACTCACGTGGTCCCACTTGCTATTGATCTCCTGAGGACTGATGGTTGTGTAGGGATTGGTGCCTGCCATGTTGACGTGGTAGGTCTGGACAATCTTGGACACCTCGTTGTGGATACCCAGGATGGCCAGGCGTTCCTTGTCGGCATCAGGGAGGGTGGCCTTGAACTGCTCATGGGCTGTGGTCAGTCCCTGGATACAAGAGAAACACAGCGACCGGTGCCTCGTGTGGGCAAGATGAATGAAGGAAGCCCAACAGGTCCCAGGGTAGAGGTGGGTGGGAAGGCCACTGAAGGCCTGGCCCCACACCAGCTGGGAGACCCGGAACATCAACCTAGGATGCTCACGGCTGAGAACCAGGAGAGCAGGGCTGGCCACAGGGAGGGGTGAAGGCAGAGCCATTAAAGCAACAGCTTCATGCCCAGGGCTGGTGAAGTCAGGAGCCACCATCCTAGAGGGTGGTCCCACAGTCAGGTTGGGGACAAGTCTGCTCCCCAGGTGACCTCCTCCCACCCAGGCTTCCTTTGCAGAATCTCTTAAATCGAATACTCTACAGCCATATAGAAGAATGAGGAAGCGGTTTATTACAACGCAATGAGCTCCAAAATATTAAGTCAAAGATAAAGGTTCAGAGTACAGTATCCAATAAAAGCTACTTTTTGTGTTCGAGAGGGGTGTGGGGAAGAACATGTTAATGAATAAATATCTTTTGCCTGCCTACGCAGACTGTGGGGCTGGGGGACAAAGGTAGGAGGGAGAATTTATTGCCTATCCCTTTTATCTTTTCGATTTTACACCACCTGCACAGATTACCTAGTCAAAATAAATAAAATGCAGTCCTTCTAAATCTATCAACTCCTTGGACTCTGTCCCCATCCCTCCATCTTCTTCCTACAGAGCAGTCATGCAGGAGTAAGGTTTGAAGAATGAGGTTTCCACATNGGGAGTGAGGGGGCTGTGGCACACCTGGATCTCCTCAATGGTGTGCACAATGAAGGTGTCCTGCAGATCCTCCATGGCCCCCTCCATCCAGTTGTTGAAGGGAGCAGCCCGCTTGGCATACTCCAAGTACAACTGGTCAATGGTCTCCAGAAGTTTCTCCGTCCGCTAGGAATGGCAATTGAGGGGAGAGGGTGGAGAGAAAGGTTTCAGTAGAGTCAGATCCAGCATCACCGCTCCCTGCTCCCCCCACCCATCTCCCCACCCCTGAGCTTCCTGGCCAGCCACAGCGGTCCAGGTCTGGAAGCACCAGACTAAGGCAGATGGGAAAAATAGACTTTCTCTGGGACACTCGTTGTTAACATGGGGGTCTATGGGCCATCCCACAGTGGAGTCACCCGGCCTGGCCCCCCGACTGGTTTGTAAATAGGAAAGTTCTCAAACGGCTGGGGTTGGGCTATGAAGTGCACTGAACCATGAGGACGAGGTATGGTTAGGGCCAGAAAGGAGGCATCTCCACTGAGGCAAAGCCCAACCCAGTGCCAGGGTGAACCTTCAGTGGTCGGGCCAGGGCAGGTCCAGGCAATGCAGTGGAGCCTTTTGGCCCAAAGCAAAGGGCCTCACAAAGCAGGAAGAGGCCCACAGAGCTGCTAGAGGCCGGCCTCCACCTCCCTGAGGGGCCCTCACCTCCAGAGCTTCTCTCCGCTTCTGGGTTAGGGCTCCCAGATTGTCCCACTGGTCACAGATCTTTTGGCACCGGGCGTTGACACTGGGTGAGTCGTAATAGTCCAGCTCACTGGAAGGAAGGAGACAGGAAGAGTCAGGTGACCCAGGTTACCTCCGTGGCCTGCTCTCTCCTCCCTGGGGCTGGGGGTGCGCTCCCTTCATCAAGACCTTCCACGTGCACCCCCCCCCCCCATTCCCAACTCTGTGGCTTTCAGAGGACCGTTGGGAGACAAATGAAGGCCAGTTCTAAGGGCCCTACTGCACCTGAGCTGGAGGTGATGCCAGTCTTGACCCCAATGCCCAATGGCAGGGATCCACTGAGGCCCAACGAGAGCTCAGGGTGCACGTGGTCATCCTCTGGTCGTGCACTAGTCATAGGTAAGGACCAGAGGCACCGTAGGAAGGGCCATGGACTCATTCTCCACTTGGGCGATGCCCAGAGTCTTCTGTATTGATGCCCTTCTCAGTGGGGCACCAGCTGTACCCACCCTCCTCACTTGCCACAGCCACACCCCATTCCCCTTGAAGCCCCAGACCTCGCTGAGCCTCGCATACTTGAGCTCCTGCGCAATGGCAGCAATCTGCTCCACGCGGTCCTGGTGGGCGGCGAGGTCACTCTCAAAGGCCTCGTGCTTCTTGAGCAGGGCCTTGATCTCCGAGAGGGTGGCGGTCTCGTAATCCTTCTGCCGCAGCATAGCCTCTTTGCCTGGGTTCAAAGAGAGGGGACACAAGGCTGAGCAGGAGCCAGGAGCTGGGGGCCCCATCTTCTTGGCCCCAACCATCCACCCCTCGGGGCCCAGGAGCCCCATTTCCAGGAGCACATCCCCAGAAGATGTCCACCAGAAAGCTATCAATCATGTGCAGTTTGAGAAAGCAGATGTGCAACTGAACATCCCCAAGGGGCCAGGTGAGAGAGTGACTACCTTCCATGGAACACGATACATGTTACATACAAAGGCTGTGCCGGGCTATGCCTGCTATAACCAGGCACCTCAGGGGTACCTCATCTTTAGACTTTCTCCAGCTGGGACGCCTGGGTGGCTCAGTCGGTTAAGCGACCGACTTCGGCTCAGGTCATGGACACAGGGTTTGTGGGTTCGAGCCCCAGATCAGGTTCAGTGCTGACAGCTAGCTCAGAGCCTGGAGCCTGCTTCAGAGTCTGTGTCTCCTTCTCTCTCTGCCCCTCCCCCACTCGTTCTCTGTCTCTCTCTGTCTCAGAAATAAAAAAAAAAATTAAGAGTTTCTCCAGCTGTTGTTGCTGGCCCCCAGCAGCCTTGCAGGGACCCCCTCCCCTTAATTAGTCTCAGTTTGTCAGCAGGTCCAGTGCCCTCTGCACATAATCCATCGCTGGCCAGAACTTTCTCTGTCAGGGGCACTTCCCTCTCTTGAGGAGTGGGGCAGGGCTTGCAATTCTTGGATCCCTGTTTCCCAGGAGGAAATGGGATGAGAAATGAATCTCCTGGGGCTGTCGCTACATGTCCGCCAGCGGTCTCGTGAAGCACCTGGTACCAGCCTGGGGCTGCCCTGGCCTTCCTGTACACCCACCCTCCACGTCTGCATCCATCAGGGATACTCAGCCCTGCTCAGCAAATGAAAGCTGGGCCATGAAGCCGGAGACTGTGCCTGATGTGGCCCTTCTTTCCTTCTGTCTACTTTCCTTTCTTTTTTACTTTTTTTTTAAAAGATTTCATTTTTAAGTAATCTCTACACCCCACTGTGGGGCTCGAACTCATGACCCTGAGATCAAGAGTCGCAGGCTCCTCCCACTGAGCCAGCCAGGCACCCCTCTACTTTCTTTTTCTTTAAGTCAAAATAATAACATGACAAATTTAGGGGGAAAAAATTACAGATGAGCCTACTTAGCTACTCCTTTTCAGTCTTTCCTTATATGGATACTGTGGTAAAACCAGAGAGTATATGTAAATTACACTTCCTGCTTTTCAAACATTCAGCAGCACACCGTCAGAGTCTCCGCTTCGACTCTAGCTTTCCCATGTGTCCTCTCTGGTGGCCAGCGTTCCATCATGTGGCCAAACCACCACTGCTGTGACCAATACCGCCCCAACATGCAGCATTCAGGCCCCTCAGCTTGCGCTATTATAAAGGATCTCATGGGAACCGACTGTAGACACATGACTTCCCCACCTTTAGGGTTCATTCTTTAGAGTCTCAAAAATTAGGTCAGCAGGTGAGAACACTGTTAGGTGTGGATGTGTGTCACCAGACCGCTTTGCCCAGAGGCTCCGCCCATGTCTACTGCCAGCAAGCCAACACTTGTCATGTCCTTGCTAGTGGCTGGCCAGCTGATGGGGTCCCTGCTCTGTACCTTTCTGTGAGCGGTTCCTTGGCCCTGGAGAGGACACAGTAGAAGCACGTGGCTGAACCGGTACAGTCCCCACTACTCTGCACCACCCACACCTGCATAAAGAACTTGGTGCATGTGCAGCGGAGGTGGGGCAGCAACCTCACATTCCAGTGTTCTTACAACAGGGAGCTAAACCCAACCTCCTCAGGCTGAGTCAAGCACACTCCCATCTCCTACCCAGCCGAGTGGCTCCTGAGTGGCCACAGCGTACGGCTGTCCCTAATCGTCTCCAGCCTAAGTAGGGAGGAGCATAATGGGGCCAAATGAGGGAGTCGGGGGACATTGTGCTCTGCTGGCCAATAGGGTCTGCCACAGGGGCTCCAGCGGGAGTGGCTGGAGGACCCGAGGAGATGGGCAGTGTGGATTCCTCTCTGGCCCTGGCCCAGAGGAAAAGACTATTCCAGGTATGATTCTCTTTCTTTGGAGTCAACTTCAGCTGCCCACAAGCAGACACCAGATACTTGGGCCGTAAGTGCCTCTGAGTTGGAGGGATGGAGACACACTTGTGCTAACAGGGCAAAGGCTCTAGGTCACTATAATTGGAAGCCAGAAGGCAGTGGAGGAAAAATATCCAAGGCTACCATTTACTGAGCACGTTCTACGTGCCAGGCACTAAAGCATAAAACGTACTTGTGATATTTATGCCTTCAATGATCCTACGAGGAGGTATGCTGAGTTGAAGAGTGTCCCCCAAAACTCATGTCAACCCAGAGCCTCAGAATCTGACCTTATTTGAAAATAGACTCTCAGGGCGCCTGGGTGGCTCAGTTGGTTAAGCGACTGACTCTTGATTTCAGCTCAGGTCATGACCTCAGGGTTTGTGAGTTTGAGCCCCACATTTGACTCTGTGCTAACAGTGCGGAGCCTGCATGGAATTCTCCCTCTTCCTCTCTCTGTTCCTTCCTATGCCCCCGCCAAAATAAATAAATACTAAAAAAAAAAGAAAGAGAGAAAAGAGAAGAAAATAGGGTTTTTGTAGATGCAATTAGTTCAGATGAGGTCATACGAGATTAGGGAGGGCCCTAGATCCAATGACTGGTGTCTTTATTAGCACAAGAGGAGAAATTCTGTCACTGAGACACAGAAGCAGCCATGTGGGGACGGAGGCAGGCACTGAACTAGGCCAATGACACCAAGGATGGCCAGCAACCACCAGACGCCAGGAAGCAGCACGGACGGCCTCCTGCTCAGAGGCCCCAGAAGGCGTCAATTCTGCTGACACTTCCACTTAGCACCCCTCCTGACCCGTGAGAAAACACGTTTCTGTTGTGTTAAGCCAGCCAGTGTGTGGCCCTAGGAAGCTAACACAGGAGAGCACGCACGGATCACCTGCATGTCACAGAAGTCACTGGTCCAAATGTACTCTGTGTCTGGGTGGTAGAGTGGGGATTCGAACCCCAACCTAACTGACTTAGGGAAGAAGAAATCATCATGATGACAAGCACCATCAACAAACTGCACATACACAGCATCGTGCTATGCTGGGAACTCTTCTCAATGCCTCGGATGTAACATTCCATTAAATTCTCATAAACCTATGAAGTTTATACTCTGATTATCCCCACTTTACAGATGAGGAAACTGAGGCAACCAAAAAGCTGACGAACTTATCTAATGTCAAGGAACCAGTAGGACACAAAGCAAAACAAACAAAAAGGAGGAGAGAAAGGAGTCGTGGCCTGGCAGTTTAGTTAGCAGAGCATGAGGGTCAGAACCCTCAGGGAGGCAGGAGGTCGGGCTGGCCTTACCATCTGTCCAGGCCTCGTGGATGGAGGCCTTCTGCCGGAATTTCTCTGCCAGGTGGTCGAGCCGCTCCAGCCTCCGGATCTCATTCAACAGCCACTCCTCGTAGCCCTTCTCCGCCTGCTCTAGGCAGCCCCAGGCATTGTTGATGTCCTGTAGGGGTGAGAGGCACGGCATTAGCCCCAGCTGGCCCCCGAGACCCACACAGCTGCCCCACGCCTTCTAGAAGCCCCCTTCCCATCTCAGTTGTACCTCCCCAGCCGTCTACTGGTGTTACCTGGGCTGCTGGGCCCCAGGCCTCCTGGGCAGGGAGTGAGGCCTGAGTCCATGTGGGCCACCCAGCTATAGGGCTGTGGGTGTGCAGCCCTATGGAGGAAGAGCCCAAGGCCCTCTGGGGCCCAGGATTCTGACTAATCACAGAGGCTGCAGGGCCAGCCAGGGGAAAAGAACAATAACTGAACGAAGCAAGCAGGCATGGGAGCCTCCCAGCCTCCCTGGATGTGGTCATGGGCTCTGGGCAGTCGCCTGGGGCCTGCAGGGACCCTGGTCTGGGCGAGCTGGCCAAGCACCTAAGGACGGTAACAGCTGCTGAGCACAACCCACAGCCCTTCAGACTGGGAGCCACCCACAGGGTCATCCCTACAATTAGCACAAGGGTACCCGCTGTGCAGATGTGGGCTGAACGCAGCCCGCACGCCACCTGGGGGCCCAGGGGATAGGCCACATCCACCCAGGGTGGGGTGCTTCTAACTCACGCAGCGCACCCTCTGGTCAGCCGAGGCTCTAGCCACCTAAAAGCTGCGGTAGCAGCCTGGAATCTAAAAAGACTGCAGTTTTCCAAAGTGCATACACAATGGCAAGGGCCTACTTCCTGTCCTCAAGGGCCTACTTCCTGTCCTCAAGGGCCTACTTCCTGTCTTCCAGATTCCTCGGGGTCCAGCCAGCTTTCCAGTGCTGTCTGCTGGCCTGGCCGTTCCCTGCTCTTCCCGCCTCTTATGCCCAGGCCCCTTCATGATTTCTCATTTTGAAGGCTAAAAGCTCTATCTTGGTGGATTTTTAAATTTTCTTTTGTATGTTTCTCTGGCTCATAACATTTCTCCCCGAGTCTGAGAAAGGGCGGGAAGGAAGGGGAAATAACATAAATAACACAAATGAAGATAATTTAATAACCTGGTAAGCTATTCACAATATAACTTTAGTTGTTTTTTTAAATATTTCTTAATGATTTATTTATTTTTGTGAGAGAGAGAGAGAGAGAGAATGCGAGTGGGGAGGGGCAGAGAGAGACACACAAAAGAGGCCGAAGCAGGATCCAGGCTCTGAGCTGTCAGCATAAAGCCTGAGGTGGGGCTCGAACTCATGAACAGTGAGATCATGACCTGAGCTAAAGTCAGGTGCTTAAGCTACTGAGGCACCCAGGTGCCCTTTAGCTTTTTTTTTTTTAAAGCAGCTTATTAAATAAAATATGCTTTAGGATTCTCTTAAAAATCATATTTAAGGGTGCCTGGGTGGCTCAGTCCGTTACGCGTCTGACTTCGGCTCAGGTCATGATCTCGCGGTTTGTGGGTTCGAGCCCCATGTTGGGCTCTGTGCTGACAGCTCAGAGCCTGGAGCCCGTTTCAGATTCTGTGTCTCCCTCTTTCTCTGACCCTCCCCTGGTCACGCTGTATCTCTCTCTCTCTCATAAATAAATGCAAAATTTTAAAAAAATTAAAAAAAAATCATATTTACATAGGACGCCTGGGTGCTCAGTCAGGTAAGTGCCCAACTCCTTTTTCTTCTTCAAGTTTATTTTATTTTGTGAGAAAGATAGAGAGTGGAAGAGGGACAGAGAGAGGGAGAGAAAGAGAATCCCAAACAGGCTCCACACTGTCAGCACGGAGCAAGATGCAGGGCTCAAACTCATGAGCCATGAGATCATGACCTGAGCCGAAATCAAGAGTTGGACATTTAACTAACTGACTGAGCCACCCAGGCGCCCCAGTGTCCAACTTCTGACTTTAGCTCAGGTCATGATCTCACGGAGTTTGTGGGATTGAGCCCTGCATCGGGCTCCGTGCTGATGACTCAGAGCCTGCTTGGGATTCTCTCTCCTCTCTTTCTCCGCCTCTCCCTCCGCTCCTTCTCTTTCTCTCTCAAAATAAATACGTAAGACATTTTTTAAAAAATCCCACTTATAAACTAAAAGAATCTTTTTCCAAACAGCCACTTTTATTTATTTTTGAGAGAGAGAGAGAGAGACAGCGTGAGCAGGGGAAGGTCAGAGAGAGAGGGAGACACAGAATCCGAAGCAGGCTCCAGGCTCTGAGCTGTCAGCACAGAGCCTGACGCGGGGCTCGAACCCATGAACCGTGAGATCATGACCTGAGCCGAAGTTGGATGCTCAACTGACTGAGCCACCCAGGCACCCCTCAAAAAACAGTTTTAAGTTATATTGGATAGTTAAGATTATGAGTAACTTCTATTTTCTATATTTTGCGTATTTGTATCTTTGAAATATCCTACCCAAAAAAACCCCGCAAAACGCAACTCATTACTTGTTGAAGGCAATACATTTTATAAAAATCACTTAAAAAAGGTTTCACAGAGGGGCACCTGGGTGGCTCAGTGGGTTGAACATCTGACTCTTGGTTTTGGCTCAGGTCACGATCTCCCACGGTTTTGGGCTCGAGCCCTGCGTCGGCTCTGCACTGAGTAGAGCCTGCTTATGATTCTTTCGCTCCTCTCTCTCTCTGCCCCTCTCGCACTCACGCTCACACGGTCTCCCTTTCTCTCTCTCTCAAAAAAAATAAATAAATAAAAATTTTTAAAATGTAAAAATGATCCCAGTCGCTACTGAGTCATGCCCTGTTTGGTTCAATACATCAAGAGGCACTTTGTTGGCAGAGACGGTGTCCTGAGGTGGGGGGAGCTGGTGCTGGGAGGCCTGGTGGATATTTAGGGGGCCAGCAGGGCAGGTCTGACCTGGGCGGGTCAGGAGAGTGGGGGCTTGAGCCTGGGTGGCAGTCTGGAGCGGCTCAGGGCCGCAGGCGGCCGGGCTGGGGCCCAGGGCCACTCACCGAGACCATCCGGCCCTCGGAGGGCATGAAGGCGGGCCGGTTGCTCAGGCGCAGCTTGGTCTGCAGCGTGTTGAAGTTGATCTCCAGCTGGCACTTCTCCTGCACCTTGGGCGGCTTGTGCAGCCGCCGGTAGTCCCGGAAGTCCTCCAGCTTCTGCTGCATGGCGTGCATGGTGTTCTCCGGCGCCCGGTTCTCCAGCCACGGGATGGTGCGGCGGATCCACTCCAGCAGCTGGGGGTGGGGACGCCGAAGGCGTGAGGAGGCGGGAGGGGGCACTGAGGGCTGCTTCCCTTCCTCCTCTGGCCTTCTGGCCCCTTCCCTCACAGGGGGAGCCAGTGGGATGGATATCTCTCCGGATAGCGCGTCCCATCCCAGCTACCACTCCCTGGCGGTAGGGCCAGGCTCCAGCGGGTCCCCTCTGAGAGTCACAGGCTTCATGCAGCCTCCTCTCTGCCAGGGGAAGGGGCTGACTCAGCCGCCCTGCTCTGCGGGAGAAGAACCGTGGACCTGGTAGCAAGTCGCCTTGCCCAGAAGGAAACGCAAGCTCTGGGTCCAGCTCCACCAGCTGGCTGGGCCCCGGTGTCCTCCTCTGTCCCCGGGAAGTAACAGCCATAAGAGCGGTTTCCAGAGGCCCTTGTCTAGAATTCTAGAATGTGGGTCTCTGACTCAAAAAGGAAGAGGCTGGCTTCTGGAGCACAGGCAGGGAACGGCCTGGATGAGGTGATGACGGAGGGAAAAGTGGAGAAGGAGTGGAACGGGTGACAGGAAATAGGACGAGCACCTGCAAGGTGCCAGCGTGTCCCCAGACTGACTCATCGGAATGAGGACTGGAGTCCCGTGGGGGCTGTGTGCTGTGACCCTGCCCCAGGTTACGGAGGGGTAAACCAAGGCACTGTGAGGTTATGGGACTTGCCAAGGTGACCAAGCTGGAATGGCAGAGCAGGGCTCAGGCCCGGGCATCTGCATTCTTACTATGCCGGATAGCAGATCCACCAAGAGGCTAGGCCGAGCTGTTCAGGAGGCTGGATTCGTTTAAGGGAGAAGCAAGTGGAGCCTTAACCCAAATACAGTCAACGGCACAACAGCAAACCCAGCCCTGTCTCCTCCTGTCCCCTGGGTGGGCCCAGCTGCTCGGCTAGCCTGAGCCAGCACTGACCCACCTCTAGTTCATATCCTTCCAGAACCAGGCATACTGTTTTTCTAGGCCAAGCAACTCACAGAACAACAGTATACCAGGCTAGAAAGGCCCCTGAGATCCCCTGGCTGAGCACTCACTCGACAAGTGGAAAAACCCACAACCCAGAGACGTGAAAATTTCCCAGGCTCACTGTCTGTCGGTGAGAAAAACAGCCTATGACCCGGCTTTCTGGAGCCTAGAGATCAGCCCACCTCTGCCCTGGGTCAGCTGTGCTGGGAGCAAGGACTATGCCCAGACTCGGACTGTGCCCCAGGGATGGGTTTGGAGGTATAGGTTCTGGGGGCTCCCTCTTCTCCCAGAGTGGGGTAGCAGAGCCTTGCTGGAGCCAGGCTGGGAGAGCTCGAGAGGTACCCACATCGCTGGCCAGCTTCTCGTAGTCTTCCATGAGCTGCTCATTCTCCTGGTTGACGGCCAACACCTTGCAGATGCGATTGGCTGCTGTCTCCGCCTGGCAACAAGAAAGAGGGTGGGGATCACGGGCAGCCCCGGGCAGCGGAGCTCCCGCCCTGCAGCTCTACATGGCAGGAAGGCAGCCCCTGGGGCTTCGAGTCCACATCCTCCTCCTCCGCCAGCCCATGCTGGGTCCCGCAGGTCAAGTGAGCCCAAAGAGAGATCCTGAGGGCTAACCCCGGGCCCTTGGAGAAGGACCAGAGTTTGAAGCCAACCATGCACATTGGGAAGTAACTAACGTGATGACTGATACGATCAAAACGGTCAGCTCAGGTAAAGAGGGGGGAGAATTCATGCCGAGCCTACAATCCCCAGTGCAGGCCCTGGGATCCCCGAGGCTCAGGCTTTCCGGTTGAAATTGCCAGGATCTTAGGAGATGCAGGAATTCAAACCTGGGAGTCTGGAATAAAGTGCTGACTGAGAAGCAATAAGGCCTACAGAACAAAGAACATTAGAAAAGACTCAGGGACCCCTACTGCATGAAGGGACCACCCCAGCGTGCACAGAATGGCCAGAAAGCTGGGCACAGGCACGGCTAGGAAAGCAGAGGCCTTGTGTCGAGGGAGTGCTGGGCAAGCAGGCACCCGACACGGGGCTTGGCAGCAAGACGAACGAAAGAGGGCTGAATGGAAATCAGATGCAAAGGCCCAGAAACTCCAAGGGACACAGCCTTCCTGGGCCATGGAAGGCACCGCGGACCTAACACCAGCAAGGGCCAGGCGGTCCTAAGTCACCAGAAACTCAGGTAACCTTTAAATCCATCTGTTTTCTTGCATACATCATAACCCAACTCTGAGGAGAGGGGAACTCAAAGCCTTTTTGGGGTCCTGTGAGAGAGACAGCCTGGGAACAGGAGCCGATAATGTCTATTTGAGAAGGGTGAGCCTACAGACGACAAGGGTCTAAGGAATAGAAAGATGGGACCTCACAACTGGTTGATGAGCAAAGCAAAATGGGTTTTGACTGCAGCAAGATAAACTGAGGCTAGGCATAAAGAAGAATATCCTGAGAATGAGGGTGCTTTGAACTGAAAAGAACTAACTAACATATAGATGTTTTTTCTTTGCAGAACTTTTCAAATAGGACACCCACCCACCAAATCGCATGATTGGGAGTGGCTGCTGGGATGGGGGCGAGGGGGCGGGGGAGGTGGTGATGCAGAATGAGGTCAGCATAAAGGTCTTTTTAAGCTCAAGGTCAGGAGATCACACCCCCCACCCCAGGGCAAGGGGTTAGAGCAGGTAGGTCTCCACTGGGTCAACTGGGGGAATGGCCAGAGGGCCTCCAGGACGGGCACTTTGAGTCTTGGGTCTCAAGAAACTGAGGCAAGGAGTCACATCCTTAGCGCCTCACCGCCACGCCCTTTGGCCTACCTCTGGCCCCGGGGATGCCATGACCACTTCTCCCATGGGACTCCTGATTGCCTGTCCTTCGTCTTAAGAACCAAAAAGCAACCACTGGGAATACTAAAAGGTGACAAGAGGGAAACTCCTTCCTGGAGACTGTGCCAGAAGATGTGGGGCCCTTGGACAGAGCAAGGTCATGGGAAACACGCCAATGTGCCCATGAAAAGGGCTGGGGGAGGCAGTGACCAGGGCCACTTCTGGTGAAGGCCGGGAAGGGAGACACTGGGGGGCCACCGGTCTCTGCACGGATACAAGTAAACTATGTCCAGCGCACTGACCAAGTGGGCAAGAATCAGACGTGGTCACGCATCACATGCAAGAAGCAGCTGCCACTGTGATGTTTCATGGGCAAAGCCTTCCTGGGCCCTGATTCCCCCCAATTCATCTTGAAATCCTAGGCTCAGCGCTCATAAGCTTTGACGTGTGTGTCAGTTGGTCCAACTGGTGGACGGAGCGAGGCCTGTGTTCATGGGATTTTAGGAGATAATCCCATGAGCCTCAGGGGCCTCGCCCATCCTCAGAGCCTGTTGGCTGTTCTAGGATCAACAGAGGCTCCTCTTGGATGCTGTCTGGGGGATGTTCCCAAGTGGGCTAGCTGGGGACTTTTCCCAGAGACCCACCTCTTTCCCAAGCTTGCAGCTCAGCCTGCCCCACACCTAGGCGGCTTCCCCAGGAGGGACTGAGAAAACCACTCATCATAACCAGGAAACCTGCCTTTGGGAAGAAAGCATGGGCATCATGGAACGAGAGGGCTTCCTTCAGAAAAGGTAACGGCCTGTCTGCAAACGCCATCGGGATTGCCTCTGCCCTCGGGGGATAGTCCCACTTCCACGGTTACCTTTAGGAAGGAAGCAGGCTCCCGGAATCCAGGCTTAATTTTACTGGGGAGGGAAAGACAGGTAGAAACCTCAAGACCTTGACCTATCTGCTTTGCTCACTGCTTAATTTGCCACCCCAGGCTGGCAGCCCGCCCTGCAGAAGGTCTCTTTACAAAGAAGGCTTCAGTCATCCACCAACCCCAACCCAGGAGGTCACAGAGACCATGAAGGAAAGACTAACGTGAAATAGTCCCTGGGGTGGAAGGCCAGCGAGACTCTTGAGCCTGGGATCCAGGCTTACCCAAGCACCTCACTTTCTGGTATTCTAGAAACTGTTTCTGCCGTGGCCACAAGAACTCCGTCACTAAGGGGGATTTAGGAGAGAGGTACTTAGCACCGCCAAGTCATAAAGAGACTGCCCAAAGGAGAGATCGGTTCTAGGGGAGGAATGATTCTTTTTCTGAGAGAAACAGCCTGTTCCCGCAAGAGAAGATGGGCTGTTCCCGAACCCAGGAAGCAAAGCCAGACTGCCCAGACCTTTCTGATGTTGGCAGAATTTGCACAAGGGATGTAAGTGTAAGGTATCATTAATGGGCTGAGAAAATATTTTGTAACACTTGGCAAAAGGGTTTTGTACTGACAGCCAGCTCAGAGCCTGGAGCCTACTTCAGATTCTGTATCTCCCTCTCTCTCTGACCCTCTCCTGCTCACGCTGTGTCTCCCTCTCTCTCTCAGAAATAAATAAAAAACATTTTAAAAAAATAAATAAATGCCAAAAGACAAAAAAAGGCTTCTAGAAATCTGGGTTTACCTTCCCTTGGTTTATATTTTCAGGGCTTACTTTAAGTTATATTATTATACAGCTTAAAACAGAACAATCTGTTTGGCTTCATACTAGTAATTTTTTTTTTAAAGTTGTGGACTATTATTTCGGGAGTACTAATAACTTAGCGGTCCCAACTGAAACTCCGCTATCCCAAGCCACGACGCTGTGCTAACACGCGGCATCCAACTCGCTGGTACAAGGTAGTTAATTAAGGTGACATCTAACATCCAAATGTGGCCCAAATGATGCACAGTGGCTCTGCCACCCACAACCCACAGATTCACATGAATGCCACAAAAATGTCACCTGTGACCTTTTTAGTAAAAAACTTCCCAAATCTATCTGAAATTGCCCATTTCCTTCCTCCCCCAGCCTAGCCTCTCCCGGTGTCTAAGAACGCACCCAGCCCCAGCACCCCTGCCAGCGAGGCCCACAGACAAAGGGGCGCGGCATGCTCCCAGCTGTGCTCCTCACCCCAGGCAGGGGACCAGGGCTAACTTGCTGTCCCCTCGCAGGCTGACCTGTGACACCTCGAAGCTGTCACACAAGCTGTGACCACCTTCCTGACCCTTGCCACACCTTCACCTGAGGACCCCTACTCAACCCTTAAGACCCGCAAGATCCGGTGGCTCCTGTGAAGAAAGCCTCTGTGTGGTGCGGCCCCGTGGCCCTCGCCCCGCCCCTCCCCTACTCGGCCCGTGGCACAGCAGGCACTGATGAGACCACAGCCATCGTTGGCCTCTGTGTTTCAGGGTTTCCCTGGATGGACCCCAACCCCTCAAGGGCAGCAATGGCTGGTTCTTTCCCTCAGGAGATTCACAATGTGACAAAAGCAAGCGAGAGGCCAAATGGAGAGACGCAAACATCCCCATCTACTCTTGAAAGCAACCAGAAATACCTGCAGCGGATCTAGCCTGTGTCTTGAATGGCCGTTTCTCTGGAACATTCCCCAGAGACCATGCACTTTAAAGCACAAACTACATAAAACAAAATCTGTTGCTTTCTGTTGATTCTAAATCGACACGGGAGAGGAGGAGGGCAAAGGAAAACTGAGAAAGAGTCAGAACCCAAGGCAACACATCAGACAGAGGTTGGTCCTCACCTGACAAGGAAAACCCATGACGTGCCCTTGTGTGCCATATACCGGTACGGGGACGCGGGTGGCTGCGCACGCGTGCACGCGTGTATGCACGTATGACGCTGTGCTGCCTTTCTAGTTCCACCGCCCAAGGCTTGACAAGAGAAAGGCAGCGGAGACGATAAAGGGCACTGGGCCCACTGGGCGTGGGTTTCAGAATATATGTCCCCAACCCCCCCAACGCCGGCACCAGACATGGAGACAGTCAAGATAAGAAGAGTGTGTGTGAGTCAGAATGAATCCTCCTTCTTCCACAGGAGCGGGGGAAGCTCCCTCTCCTCCTGGTCTGCTTGGCTCGAAGCAGTTGCCTGGGTCCTTAGAAGTGGTTAGAGGCCCCTGACCCAGGACATGAGAGGTACGCCACTCCCCCACCCCCCCACCGGTGACCTTGTCCTTGAATGTGGACAAAAGAAGCGTGAAATGGTTGCAGCAAGGATGAGAGGGAGGGAAGGTGGCATGAGATCTGGGAGGGACAAAAGCAGGCTGCTAATGCACACGCGCATACGCACACGCACGCGCACACTCTTGTCCGAGCATTACGGTCAGCCAGGACACAGGGAAGGCCAGTGTCAGCGGGCATGAAGCCCAGGAGAGAACCCTTGGAGGGGCAGGGGACAGAGAAAACCCCACAGCAGAGGGCGGTCTAGCTACGGAGGCGGGCAAGCAGGCCCTCCGTGGTCATCAGGGCTGGAGGTCAGATGCTGCTCACACCCTGGCTGACAGGTGGCGGGTCAGAGGGGCCAGAAGAAGTTGACAAGAGAGCAGCAGCAGAGATGGCACAGAGAGAAACAGGAGGAAGCAAGAGGCAGGCCAGAGAAGAGGCTGGAAGGGGCTGGGGACACCGGGGGGCCGGGACACCTGTGAGGAAGCCTCCACGCGGGACAGCTCTCCTGTCTCCGTGCCAGTGAGGCCTGGAAGGAAGGGGAGGAGGGTACCGGTGCCCGCCCAGCCAGGGGATGGGGCTGCTACAAGCCCACGTGCCTCTGTATAATTTTTTAAAGGCACCTCTTCCCGAGGCATTCCTATCGGAAAACTGTCATACTGACATGTTAGAGAGTATTTTTGCTGCCCCCTGCTGGATTACTTCTGTAACACATATTCAAATCTCCATGGTCTGCAGTGCACACACAGCAGCCTTGTGGAGTGTGCAACCTGCACCATGTCCGTCGTGGGCCTGGTTGGGAAGGGCTCTGAGCTTCTGGCCTAGACACCAGGGAGAAGGCAGGAAGACTTCTCCCCGGCCGTATCTCCTGGATAATTTGAAAGGATGGTCTTGACTCAGCAGGAAGGAGAGAAAATGAAGGGGTCCTGAATGTTTAAGGGAATAGTCAGGAAGCATAGCCCAGAGCCGTATCACTTGGGAAGAGGGCTCTTGACTCAGGGTCCAGGGAAGGAGCTGAGACCATGAGCTTCTTTCCCATCTGTGACCTCCACGAAGCCCGGTCAGTGTGTGTGGTCAGAGACACGGGGGGCCAGCCAGAGGCTGGGGCTCTGGCCAGGCTTCAGAGAGAACCCTGCCCTCCTGCAAGAGGAAGAGGGGCTGCTCTGGTCCCTTCTGTCCCTGCAGCGGCCGCAGCCCCACGGATGGCTGCCGGAGCATCCCGGGAGGAAGGAAGAGGCGGGCGGAGGGTGGCAGGGAGAGCGGGCGAGGCCGAGGGAGAGCTCACCTTCTGCGCACCCAAGAAGGCGTGGCAGTGACATGAAACATTAGGTCACATGGCCTTCCCATCCGGCCTTAGCGTGCCTACACATCTGCACAGAGAAGGAGAAGAGGTTGAGAGGAGAAAAGGAGCAGCAGCAGCACAGAATAAACCCAAACAGCTGTGGCGGACAGGGAGAGCACAGGACAGATGCACAGACAGCAAATGAGGGAATGGGCAGAGACGAAATGAGATGATGAGAGGAGAGAAGGATGGGGAGGTGGAGAGCACAGGCTGAGACAGGAAAAGGGGGGAGAGAGAGAGCAGAGGGGAAGGCCGGGCAAGAGGTGGGGGCGGGGGGGAAGCGCCCCCATCATGCATCTGGAGACAGGTCACTCAGACTCCATGCGGAGGGTGGGAAATTTGCCTGAGCACATCCAACCTGATGTGACAGGTCCATGGCCTGAAACCATGAAGGCCCAGCCTGTGCTCATGTCAACCTGCATGTTGTGTTTCCAGGGTCCTGCCTGTGAGTGGGGTCTGGGAGAGACACTTCTCCTGCCTGAGCTAAGCCTGATAACAAAAATATTCACTGCTCTTTAGTGTGCAGCCTGCACAACTGGACTTTAAACTCAGGCCTCCCGGAACAAAACTGAGCCAGGACATTTGAAGGGGCTCACAGCTGCCCACTTCCTCCCTTCCCCCTCTCCAAGGGGCTGTGCTTATGCCTACAAATACAGAGTGCAGAGTGACCCCACATGTGGGTCCCAGGCAGGATCCAGAAGGCACCAGGGCCCAAAAAAGCTGTGGACAGATTTGCATAATCATGCCCATGAGTGGGAGAAAGGTGGGGGCTTCGTGACACCTCTGCAAAATAGGTCAGTTAAGACAGGAGATGCCTCCATAGGGGAAGCCCGGCTGCTGTGTTAAAGCTTCAACAAAGGTGGGCACAGAGGGGCTGCTGCCTACTGCACCTTCCAGAACCCCCAGGCCGATTTCACACATGCAGCTCTTCCCGCTCAAGCCAAGTCTCTGGGCCCCAGAAGGTGAGCGGAAGCCCAGTCCTCTCAGAGGCTGCAGAGGAAGAGGAGAAAAGGAGCAGAGGGGAGGATGGGAGAGGAGCCGAGCGAGAGCAGCACGCCACGTTGGCACTGGGAGCTGACTCTACCAGAGACACACGCCATCCAGACCCTGTTGCCAGGGAGAGGCGGGTGGGGCAGGGGGCGCATGGTCTGGGGCGCAGCACGTGGTGTGCTGTGCAAGGAAGGAGTGGGGTGGGGGCCCGGGTACCTTCTGGGCTCCAGAGAAGGCATGGTAGAAGCTGGACACGTAAGTCATGATGGCTTTCTCATCCGGTCGGGCGGTTCCAACAATGTCTATCAAGAAAAATCTGGAGTTAAAAGCCAGCTGGCGAACACATGATGCACTTCCTGACGGGCTGTGGAAAGAAGCTCCAAACCGAACCTCCAAGTCGTCTTGCCCACATGCTGAGCCTGAATCTCCCCAGCTTCTGGCCTTAGCTTCCACTTACAGGGATAGGAGAGAGGTAAAGGGAGGAGAGAAACAGTGCTCCGAGCAGGCAAACAACAAACCCAGAAGAAGGAACATTCCGTGAGCAGCTGGCCCGTTTGTGCAACAAGTCCCATGGCAGGCATATAAAAAGGACGAAGGAAGGAGGGCAGTGCTACAGACTGGAAAAGACATGAGAACCAGAACTACACGCCACGTGCAGACCTTATCTGGACCCTGGTTAAGACACACCCACTCTAGGGGCACTCGGGTGGCTCAGTCAGTTAAGCGTCCGACTTTGGCTCAGGACATGATCTCACGGTTCATGAGTTTGAGCCCAGCCTCAGGCTCTGTGCTGACAGCTCAGAGCCTGGAGCCTGCTTCGGATTCTGTGTCTCCCTCTCTCTCTCTTTGCCCCTCCATCACTCGCGCTCTCTCTCTCAAAAATAAATAAACATTTTAAAAAAGGGTTTTTTTAAAGACGTTTTTCCCGGGGTACCTGGGTGGCTCAGTTGGTTAAGCATCTGAGTTTGACTCAGGTCATGATCTCACAGTTTGTGAGTTCGAGTCCCGCATCGGGTTCTGTGCTGACAGCTCAGAGCCCGGAGCCTGCTTCGGATTCTGTGTCTCCCTCTCTCTCTGCCCTTCCCCTGCTCATGCTCTGTCTCTCTCTCTCAAAAAACAAAAACAGAAACTCTAGAAAGAAACAATTGGAGAAGTTTGATGTTGAATTACGCAGCAGAAATACCAAGGATTCACAGACAACATATGACAGTTGTCTTATGGCTGCATAAGAATATTTTTAAGGTATGTGGTGGTAAAATGCTGTGATGTCTGGAGTGTATTTTATAATATTTCGATGAAGAAAGCAAAAGGGGAAAAAAGTGACAAAATCCAATTGTTGTATCTGTACGATGGGTAAATGGAAGTTCCTGCGCTGTTCTCCCTGCTTTTGCATATATTTGAAAATGATCCCAGATATTGTCTCCCTCCCATTCTCCTAAGAGCCCATTCGTCTTTCTAAAAAGTCACTTGCTTTTCCATAGATGCCAGTTGTCCCCTCCGTATCCCCCACAGGTTAGGGATGGATATGGATCCCGAACTCCTAACCACCCCTGTAAAGTATTCATCACGGAGAGCTCTCATGTGCAGACGCACAAAGCACTTGTTAAGAGAATTCTTTTTGCTTTTCTCTTCTTAATCTGTCTTTTGCCAGTCTAATGTACAGGATCCCAGCTGGACAGCCTAAGGGGATAAGGGGAAAGGCTTTTTCCCTCCCCTACACAGCACAGCGATACTGCGTCCACCGCCCCCCCCGCCCCCCAGCACCTGCCACCTCAACTCCAAGACGAAAACTATCTTCAGGCAGATATCTTCTGATGCAGAAACCGCCTCAAAGCCCCTCCTCTCAGCACCAGCTGGCCTCCCATCCAAACCCCAGGGAACCAAGGAATCCGCAACAGGCAGGCGACCTCCAGGCTCCCCAGATGAGGTCCCAGAGACCAGGCCTCTTCCCTTCCCACCTAGGGCTGCTGGGCCCCGCCCCTCTCGCGTGAGAAAAGACCCGGAGGCACAGACAGAGACGCCTTTTACCTTCAGCATCCAACATCTTGGGGATGTCCAGGTACTTCTCTGCCACATCGAAGGCTGTGTTCAGATTTGTGAGTGGGTCGTCCTAGAGGGAAAGGAGGATGAAGGCATGTGAGAGGCCCAAGAAGTCACCGGTGACCCCCATGGTGGTGACCACAGACTGAAGGTGTGGTCCTCAGGGTCCAGCACTGTGTGTACAACACTCGCTTCACCTCCAGGGCCTGCTGCGTGGGCGTTTAAACGGCCGTCTTTCCTCCTCAAGCTTCAGTTCGTCAGAAATGGAACGAAGAATAGTGGCCTGCAGCCCGAGAAAGACCTGCTAGGAACGACACGCTGCCAGCAGAGCACTGGCCTGGGCACCGTCAGTCTTGGCTTCTGGTTTTAGCTCTGCCACCAGCCGGTGGGACCGGTAAGTCACCAGCTTCCTCAGCCGTTATTCAAGAGTCGGCCTAGGCGCCCTGAAGCCCCTCTGCCGCTCACGTCCCACCAAATCTGAGGACACCTTCACACAGCCACCACCTTTTGCCTCTTCTGGCTTCTGCCGCCGTGTCCAGGGCTGACCGGGGGCTGGCGAGGACGTGGAGGAATCAGAACTGCCGGTGGGAATATATAACGGTGTGGAACACAGCACAGAGTGTCCTCCGGAAGTTAGGCACGGGGTTCCCTGGGAACCCAGCAGGCCCACTTCGGGGCGCATCTCCCAAAGAATGGAAAGCGGGGGCTCAAACAGATATGTGTCCGCCCGGACACACCAGAGCTAAACGGTGGAAATGACACAAATGCCCACTGACAGATGAAGAGATCAATCAAATGTGCGATCCATAGGACAGACTCTTACCCCGCCTGAAAAAGGAAGGCAATTCTGACACATGCCACAAGCAGGGTGAACCTTGAACGCATGGCGCTAAGTGAAATAAGCCAGACACAAATATCATACGATTCCACTGACACGAAGCATCTAGAGTAGCCAAATTCACAGAGTCAGAAAGTAGAGAGGCTGGGGGGGGGGGGGGTAATGG
>NW_027530512.1:1302418-1324121 GCF_008692635.1 Crocuta crocuta | reverse complement strand
AATGGGTTCCGAGGTGGAGTCGTGCAAGATGAAGAGAGCCCTGGAGGGGGACAGTGATGGCGGCATGGTCACATGGATGCACTACGTCACCACCCCAAATGTCACCACCCCGAACACCTCTATGCGGTTCAAGCTTTCAGATTATGTGTTTTATGTTTTTACGTATGCTATGTTTTATGTTCTGTATATTTTACCGCAATTAAAAGAATTTTTTTTTTAATGTGGGGAAACACCACAACCTAGTGACAGAGTTCCTTGCTGGCGCTCCCCCCTCTAGGTCTCGGTGCGCCCCGGTTTTGTCAGCCCAGGAACGCATTTGCTAAGATGCGAATCACCAAGTTGCAAAGAAATAAATATGCTTACTCTGGATACTTTCAGGAAGAAACTGCTTAAAATAGAAAAGGTGGAGTCCTTCTGGGAAAGCTTCTGACAGCTTCCAGAATGATTTAAAAAACACCACCAAGGAGTGAAAGTCACTTCCGTCCGGGACCTCAAGAAGTCCTGCACATGCACCTGCCCCACTCGATTCCCAGCGACTGCCAGGCACCCATGCCCACTAAGGCCACAGCAAGAGGAAGAGCTTCCCAGTCAAGAGGCCCATGCTCTCCCCTGTGTCCGAATGCCTGCTGGCTCTGGCAACCTGTGCTTTCTGGAAAGTATCCACACTTCAGTGGGACCAGGTCTGTGCTAGGATTTGGGCTGGATTTTACTCATGCTACTGAATTAAGGAGAGGGGATGCACAGGGAAATAGGGAGAAAAGAAAAGACCCACGGGGGTGGGTGGCCGGTCGGGTTTCAGAGAGTCTGGAATGGGGGAAGGGACTATAGAGTCACAGCCAGCAGGGCCCCACTTTATACGGGGTGGCCAAACAGCTCTGGATTAAGTGGCTGTCACCCCACACCCTGGCATAGCGATACACGCATACTTGTCACCAAAGAGCATCAGGCAAACAGTAAGGAGGTACATGATGATGCCTCTTAAAAAGTTTTTTTTTTAACATTTATTCATTTTTGAGAGACAGGAGATATAGCACAAGCAGGGGAGAGGCAGAGAGAGGGGGAGACACAGAATTTGAAGCTGGTCCAGGCTCCAAGCTGTCAGCAGTCTTATGCAGGGCTCGAACTCACAACTGTGAGATCATGACCTGAGCTGACGTTGGACGCTTAACCAACTGAGCCACTCAGGCGCCCCAGTATGTGATGATGCCTCTTAAAGAAAAAAAGTCACTGCTTCTAGGGTTTCCCACCTTACCTCTGTTTGATTTGGCCACACAGCTTTCAGGTAAGCTAGGGGGTTCTCAACCTGATGTTCTTCCTGCAAGGCAGCTGACTTAGAGTATGGGGACCCTCTTACCCATTAAAAGGGTGGCTTAGGAAGAGCTGGACCCCTGTCCAAAGCCACGTGCAGGGGGCAAGCTTCTCTCCTTCAGCAGGTGGGCCCAGGCCCCAACCTCAGGCTTAGGCCTGACTTAGGGTAACTAGAGGGGATGGGAGTCTTCTGCTTTCCTCCCCAACTCCTCGGAAACAGAGGGCTTCACACCATATGGAGTTCCCAAGCGTCTCCTGTACCACCAACATCCAGCCTTGCTTCCAGGGGCACAGGCCAGATAGGGGTCTTCACTGAACACTGTGCTCTCCAAGTGTCAAGGTCAAGTGGAGAAATAACAGAACAGCCATTCTGAGAAGCTGCCTTGTCAAGAGATTCTTACACACAGACAGGTGACATTCCAACCCAAGGTCTAGATCATCAACTGGGGGTGTGGGGAGGGCTCCAGGGGTGGCCTCCGGGTGTTGGGATGGGCTGAGAGGGAAGCTGGTGAGTGAGCTCAGAGTGGTCCTGGACAGGCCTCTCCAAGGTCAAGGGCAGCCCGGACACCAGAACCACCTTGAAGTTAGAAACACAGCCCCCAACTCCTGGATGCATACATGTGCTCAGGAAACCCACCAGCAGCTTCATGCCAAGAGCCTAAGTGAAATCAGGCAGCAGCTACAAGAAATCCCCCAGCCCTGGGGGACCTGGTGGGGCTCAGTGTTAAGCATCCGACTCTTGATTTCGGCTCAGGTCATGATCTTGCAATTCATGGGTTTGAGTCCGCGTTGGGCTCTGTGCTGACAATGCACAGCCTGCTTGGGATTCTCTCCCCCTCTTTCTCTACCTTTCCCCTGCTCGTGCTCTCTCTCTGTCTCTCAAAATAAATAAATAGAGTTTAAAAAAAAAAAAAGAAAAGAGAAAATCGCCCGGCCAAACTTCAGCAGTGACGGGACCCTGCTGGGACCGTGCACAGCAAGTCTCGGGCACAGATGGGAGTAAATACCTCTCAGAATATGCAAGAGTTTAAATTATATAAGTATTATATCTACTTTATAAAATGCAGAAAATAGAAGGGGAAGATGTCAGTTAGTGTTCCAACACCCCAACAAAAGGCTGCAGGGGCCCGGACATTCTGTGGGCTGTCTGGGCCAGCAGGTACACGCATGCTGTGGCAGAGGTACTCCAGCAGCCCGCACAGCAAAGGGGGTTTCCTCTTTCTCTTGTAGGCTATCACCCGGGCTAGTCTAAGGAGACCGACACCCCTTACCATGGCCATGGGCTCTCAGAACAGGGGCCCAGTCCTGCACTTCCACCCCCACCCCCAGCAGGGACCCCAGCGACCGGGAGCCGGCAGTGGGAAGCCAGGCAAGCACACATACCTTCCGCAGCTTCCCATAATCAATCAGCTCAGGCCGATGTCGGTGGATCAAGGCACAGAAGCCGAGGCCATCCTTCCAGCTGCCCATGGGAGAGAGAAGGGAGGGGGGCAAGCTGGTGAGTAGGGCCGGGCACTCAGGGTAAAGCTCTAAACAAGGAAGGGGGGGTCCCCTCCTTTTTACCAGAGATGAATACATAGTGCTTTGGAGTTGGAGTGAGAAGACAGGATGGGAAGATACATTCCTTCCTGCCACAATCCCAGGCACTGGGGTCAAGGTTCTGTGGGCTGTGGGACATTCAGACACCTGCCACATCCAACTCTCCTCTCTGCCACGGTCTCTGTCCCCTCTGTTCCGTTCCAGTGCCCCAGGACACTGCCCTTGGGGAGCTCCCCAGTAGCTGGGGCGTCAGCCCAAAGTGCGTAGTAGCAGCCACACCAAAGGCACCGCTGGGAGGGAAGGTGGCACTGGAGAGTCTGTGCCACTCCCTGAGAAAGCAGCTTCCTCCCCAAGGTCCCCTGCTCTGTTCTGGAGCTGAGGATAACCAGCCAGAGGAACGTAGGCTAACCCAGCCAAAGGGGGGCAAAGGGTCCCAGGGGAGCAGCTGAGGCTCTGCAAGAACCCCTCAGCCCCCAGCCACTCACCTTATGTGGAAGTTCTGGATGTTGACGTTTTTGTAAGGAGCTGTCTTTCTCTGACACCACAGGAGCAGCCCCTCCTTCGCGGAAGTCTCTGTGAGGGAGGGGATGACGGGCCGAGAGGTCAGTGCACTGGCCTGGTGGAGGCAGTGGTGTCGGCTCACAGGGAGGCCTCACCGTGACCCCAGGGTCCATGTGCTTGTTCACATAAGGGGTCCAGACAAGGACCCCTTAGACTGCAACCCTGTTGCTGCCAGGCCATTAAGTCTATTTCCTTGACAAAGGCTGAGAAGCTATTTGAGAAATGAAGAAGCAAGCTAGGAAGCTTTTAAGGGCTGGCCACATTACGTATTTAAATACTGAGACCATGACCTCTCAAGCTTTCTGCAGATTTCCCCCATCGCTCCCTGTTACTCAAAGGCGCGGTAGCAGTACAAAATAAATCAGAAATAAATACAGTACAAAATAAATAATAAAACCTGTATTAGGTCGGTGTTCGATTGGTCTGTGAAATCTAAAGTCCCAGAATCTCTAGACAGAAGTACACAGGCCACGCAGAGTGTACGGAGCTATATGGGGCAAAAGTGTTAAGATCATCTAAAAAATAAAGTTGCCTATATTTAATGCATGGATTGACATCATTGCTGTATGGGTGAAGCAGACAGGTGTCTATAAGATAAAGCAGGGAGGTATCTGAGGGGATCCCAGGAGCTCCCAGCACAGAAGGGATGCAAACTACACTGGCCCCCTGTGTTTGCATCCGTGAATTGCAGATATGGTACCCAGCCGAGAGGGTTCATGGATGATCTCATTTACTTTCAATTCACAAAATGGACTTTAAAATGACATTAAATGACTCTTGCAAAGATAGTATTTCAAGCACAAGCAAACAATAAAAGAGTCAGCAAAGCTAATGCTTCTACTCAGCTCCAGCTTTTCATCAGCTATATTATAAGATCAAAACAATGACAATTTAACCAGAGCTGACAAGGGCAGCCGAAAAGAATTAAACTTATCAGGTGCCTGGATGGCTCAGTCAATAAAGAGTCTGACTGCAGCTCTGGTTATGATCTCGTGGTTTGTGAGTTCAAGCCCTGCATTGGGCTCTGGGCTGACAGGGCAGAGCCCGGAGCCTGCTTCGGATTCTGTGTCTTCCTCTCTCTCTGCCCCTCCCCTGCTCATGCTCTGTCTCTCTCTCTCTCTCTCTCAAAAATAAACGAACATTGGAGGAAAAAAAAAGAGAATCAAACTTATCAAGAAGGCAATCTGAAAATGGATTTACATTCATCATCACTAACAAGAATCATGTTCAAAGTGACAACTAAGGACACATTTTTAACTACTTCAGCCCTAAATACCAAGCATCTATAAACCAAACTTAGACCTTCACATGGCTGTATTACCATGTATCAAACCAAGGTTTCCATAAGAAAGCAAGATAATCCACATTTTTTTAAAAAAATCACTTTGAATAAAAATCTTTGTAAGATTTCTGGACCATAGGGGCACCTGGGTGGCTCAGTTGGTTAAGCACCCAACTCTTGGTTTTGGCTAAGGTCATGATCTCATAAGTTTGAGCCCCTCAGAGCCTGCTTGGGATTCTCTCTCTCTCTCTCCGCTCTTCCCTTGCTTGTGCTCTCTCTCTCTCAAAAATAAATAAAGACTGAAAAAAGAGATTCCTGGCCATTAAAATGAATTAAGACTATATATTTTAAAGTTTATTTTTTTTGAGTGATGGCTATACCAAATGTGGGCCTCAAACTTATGACCCCAAGATAAGAGTCACATGTTCGACTGACTGAGCCAGCCAGGCGCCCATGAATAAAAAGTATTTTGAAAATATCTCCATGTCATCTTTTGAAAAAAAATTGTTTCCGTATGTGTATTTCGTAATATGAATATCGACACACAAATATAATTTATTATAAAATAAATATACCCACAGCAGATATAAAGCTCAAAAACTGCTGGAGTGTGGAACCAAAAGTTTAGAGAGCTCTCAGCCCCAGACTAGGATGGCCTCTTAAAGATCTGCGAAGTGGCCACCAGAGGGTGCTGTGGGAGCAAAGTGGAGGACTTGGGGTCAACTCCCTCCAGGCTGCAATTTCCCTACCCTTTAGGATTTAACAACCCCAAAGCCAGGTGGGGTTTCCAGTACTTCCTCACAGCAACCTCAGGTGGTTCTAGAGTGAGGGGGATTCCCCGGGGGCCAACATACCAGTGGAAACCAGAAACTTGGTCAGTTCTTATTTCTCTACAGACTAGGAGGGAGGGCAGAGACCAGCCAAGTAAGTGGCCCACGGTTAAGCCCCCATTGCCAGGGGTCAGGGAGTTTTCCAGACTGAGCCCCGGAAGGAAGATGTGATGGCGAAGGCAGGGGAGCAGAGTGAGGGCGTTGGGGACTAACGGAACAGAGCACAAGACCCACCTTCCACAGAGATGTCCTGGATGGCGAAGCGGAGGATGATGGTCCAGATCATGCCCAGGGTCATTTTCACGTTCCCATCCACAATTTCTACAGAAATGGCATCAGGACATATTAGGATGGCTCCTGGCAGGGGCAGAGTTACAATTCCCAGAGCGTCCACATCCCTGGGCATACCACGTAGTGAACCAAAGACCACACAGCTCCACTTCTCGGGAAAAGCGGGAATGGTTTTTAAAATACAATCAAGTATCACAGGTGCCAGGGGAGAAGTCTATATGGGGGTGGCCCCGAGCACAAGGGGTCTAAATCATCACCAGTGTTCTGGCAACTCTGAGTCAGGGAAGTCCAGACAATCACAGCTCTCAAAATAGCCACCCACACCCGAAACGCCAGTGTAGGCGTCAGAAGGTAATCAATCCAACGTAGATCCCTACCCCCACCTGCTTCCAGACCAAGAGACCATAACCCGGCCCCATGGAAGGTATCCTCAGCTAACAGTTTGGCATCCAATGAATATCTTTTTTTTTTTTTTTTTACAACTTGAAAAACTAACTGTAGGAAAAAACTAATAGAACCACGAGAAGGAGTAAATTCCAGGAACTCCAGATATCCCAAGCCCATGTCCACAAGGGTCGACTTCCCACAAACCCCTTGAACAAGAGTGGATTCCATTAAGGAAGCCACATTCTAAGATCTTATCCCCTTCCTCAGAAGTGAGGGCAAAACTGTGCCGCTGTATGACCAACAAGGTAGAGAGCCGTGTTGCTGCTTCCCGGGGAGGGGGCAGGTAACTCCGCGGAGCCTACATGGGCGGGGGGAGGGTCAGGAGGAACAGTGTCCACGTCAGACAAGGGACAGGATGTAACTCTTCCTGCTAGTGATGGCCTTAAATGCCCTTCCCAGAGCCTCAGACACCAGCGGGGCACAGAGCTGAGTCGGAGGGCCTGGGTTAGAGACAGACAACTGAGTAGCACACCATCATCTTCTTTAACAGGTTAAGAGAGCCAGCCAGCTCTTTGCAGAGCCTGCTGGGTGGAAGTAGAGGCAGTTAATCAGTTAGGAATTATTTCATAAAGATTTAGTCTTTTAAAAATGCCCTCTCATGTGTGACTTCCGATGGCTGCACATCTGTAATGTTTAAAGAGTTTATATAGGGGCGCCTGGGTGGCTCAGTTGGTTGAGTGTCCAACTGAAGTTCAGGTCATGATCCCAATGGTTTTCCCAACAGTTTGTGAGTTCGAGCCCCGCGTTGGGCTCGCTGCTGTCAGCATGGAGCCCACTTTGGATCCTCTGTCTCCCTCTCTCTGTCCCTCTCCTGCTGTGCTCTCTCAAAAATAAATAAAACATTAAAAATAAGTTTTAAAAAAATAAAAAAATAAAAAATTTTTAAATTAAAAAATAGAGGTTATGCAAATTGATAAGAAAAAAATCTAAATTCACAAGTGGCAAAAGACATGAATAAATACTTCACAAAACAGTAAAAATATAACCAATTTATAACCATGTTCCATCTCCCCGTAATTAAAGAAGATAGCATTTTCCCAGCTACGAAATTAGTGAGGTTACAAAACAAGGAACACACACCTTAATGGTAACCAGGCTACCACACCGTGCCTAGAAGTATAAACTGGTTTAAAAAAAAACACTTTCTGGGAAATAATGTGGCAACAGGTTCAAGTACCTTGAAGTTGTTTGACTTTTTCACAGTGAAATCTGCCTCTAGGAAGCCATCCCTAGCCAATGACCTCAAATGCAGAGTAAGGCTACTACTGTCATTTATCATGGCCCCAAGTTGGAAACTTTGAGAATATACCAAGTTCAAGGTGTGATTGAATAAATCCTCAGCCCCTGTCACCCACATGCTCAGAAACTCCATGGCTTCCCACCTTAGTTGGGAGTCAAAGCCAGTGGCCAGTGGGGCCCTCACGGTGCCCCCATCTCCTCCAGTCAATGGCTTCCCCGTAGCGCTCGGCTTCCTGGACATCCATGTGACTTGTCCCTCATCTCCACTGCACCTTCTCCTGGAAACCCCCCACCTTACTCTCTGCTTCAATTTTTCTCCTTCTGACACATGTATGGATGCACTTCCTCCGTTCCCCTTCCAGAACATAAGCTCCATGAGGGGAATAATTCCTCTGTTTTGCATCACTGCTTAGAGCCCAGCACAGTGCCTGGCAGAGAGAAAGCCCTCCATCAACATTTGTTAATGAAGGAATGAAGGGATGAAGGAATACCAGACGGCACTCCACACATGTGGGTGCATGGGTGGAAGTCACCCAGGCCGGGGGCTGGGAGGACAGGACCACTCTCGGGCTCCTCCAGGGCAGGACCCAGGTCTGGGACAGAGCACAGCTGTGCTCCACAATTAACACAGCCACTAAACCCTACATTCACGACTTTTTAATGACTTGGAGAAATCTTTGTAATACGGAAACTGGAAAAAGCAAGTATGAAATTTCATGGACAGTGTTTCAAATACAGGGGGTATTTTTTTAAAGGCTAGAAGAGGCTTCAATGGTAATGGGGCCACGTGACCGTCCCCTCAGTGGAGGCCGCAGCATGGGGCCCGCCTCTGCCCCAACTGTGAAGGCCAAATACCCTCCTGCTGGCCTCCCAGCACCAAGACTCCCAGCACCAAGGGAGACAAGCTCAGGGAGACAGAGTGGCTTCTGCCTTGGGTTTTGCCTGCTTACTCCTCTCTCCTTCCTCCCCCAAGAAACCCCCCAGGGAGTTCTGCTCCCTGAATTCTCACTTATACCAGATCCTCTGGGAAACAAGAGAGCCAAGTACAGGCAAAAAGAGGGGGGGGGTGTGTTAACACTCCATGCACCACCCCAGCCTCAGGGCCCACTGGCTCCCTGTCCCATCCCCAGAGAACAGCCCCCCCAGAGGACCCCCAGAACCAACCCTTTTCCCAAGCATCTGTTTGTGTGGAGCACGGACACCCCATCTCACCAGCAGCTCTACATCAGGAGGCTACCACGCATGCTGGGTCCAAAAGGAGGGTCCCAAGGCCACCACGGGGCCCTGTGGACAAAACCACGATGACAGACTGCAATGTGTGCATGGGTGTGGGAAGGAGTGGGGGCATGTTTCTGAATTTCTGGTCTACGGCCAGCCAAGGAGCTATTCGCATCCCGCACTTACCCCCTGCCCCCACTCCAGGGATGTGGTCGCCTGCACACGATTCAGAGGGTAGAATGAACACATTCCACATGACAGAACTAGACCCGGGGGTCACCACCTCCCAGACCAATGCTTTAGTTACTGCACCCACTGCCCCCTCCACCCTGAGGACACGTGAGAAATCAGCAAGACCACTGTCAGGATCTTAGCCCCCAAAGCCATCAAGCTTTCCCTGCCCTAAGATCTTAACATAAAAAATCCTTCCGGGTCCTTCCACCTGGTTAAATCCCAGCCTCTCACTCAGGGCAAGCCTCAATTCTATGAAGTCTGGACACTGTTAAGACCCATCCTAATCCCTCCTGGATGTACGGAAGCTCTTTGCCTTCAGCCTCCATCTGAACACCTTCGGGGACAGGGGCCGTATGTCCCGCTCCCTCAAAGAACATCCATTCCATTCCCGTATGTTCTGCACATTCTGCAGAATCGGCCCGTCCAGGGAGTCTCCCAGGCCTGGTTCTGCCCTTCAGGGTTTGACCAGAGTCTACGTGACAATTCCTGCACCACTTGAGGTCTTGCCAATGCCAGGTCTGCTCCCCTCAGCCCAAGATGGCTCCTTGGGATACCCAGCAACCTCTCTCCCCACCCCAGTCCCCAGAAGAGCTCATTCTGGGTGATCTGCTCCACTGCCTGTTATCTTATAGTCTGCAGAAGTAAACTTCAGTTCATTATAATAAACAAAACCCATTCATGGCCTCATCCAGGTTCCGCCACAGCAGAGAAGCCATCTCAGCATGGTCTGAGCGCTCGCCGTGAAGCGGGAGAGAGGATTTCAAAGTGGAAGGCTCAGCCTGAAGGCTTGGGCAGAGAGAAGGTAAGGATTATCTCATTTTAAGGGAGGCTTTAAAAATCTTTAGAGGAGGGGCGCCTGGGTGGCTTAGTCGGTTAAGCGTCCGACTTTCGCTTAGGTCATGATCTCGCAGTTCGTGGGTTCGAGCCCCGCGTCGGGCTCTGTGCTGACTGCCAGCTCAGAGCCTGGAGCCTGTTTCAGCCTGTGACTCCCTCTCTCTCTGACCCTCCCCTGCTCACGCTGTCTCTCTCTCTCTCCTAAAAATAAATAAAACATTAAAAAAAAAATTTTTTTTTTAAATCTTTAGAGGAGGGACGCCTGGGTGGCTCAGTCAGTGAAGTGTCCAACTTTGGCTTGGGTCATGATCTCACGGTTCATAGGTTGGAGTCTTGCATCAGATTCCATGCAGATGGTGTGGAGCCTGCTAAGGATTCTCTCTCTCTCTCTGCCCCTCCCCTGTTCGTGCATGCTCGCTCTCTCTCTCAAATAAATAAACTTAAAAAAAATAATAAAAATTTTTAGAGGCGTGAGCCCATGCGAAAACAATTAGAAACTGTGGCCAGCTCAGTTAACGGACTTCCGGGAAGGCCAGAGGTGCTGGGTGGAGTTTGAGCCAGTGTCTGTTTACTCCTCACCTCCTGCTGGGGGAGCACAGCCAACCTGATCTGCCACTTCACAGCGGAGGAAAGGCAGTTGGCACTGTCCTGTCCTTGGCCCCTGCATGGGTCTCCAGCAGTGTCCAGAGTGACAGGAAGGAGGTCAGACCTCAGCTCTGGAGCCCAAACCTTCGGGTTCAAATCTCCAGCAACGTCTGTAAGCTCCAGTTGCCTTGACTGCAAAATGCAGCCGGTGATACCCGCCCTACAGGCCTGCCCTCATGTTGAAGGGGATGCCCCATGCAAAGCATCCATTCTAGCCACGCAACGAGCCAGAAGCAAGCTCTATTCTCTCCCATCTGCCCCTTCCCTCCTCCCCTTTCGATCTCAGAGATTTAAAAAAAAAATTTTTTTTTTGTAGGTAGCTGTTAAATTTTTCTTTCTAAAATTCTAGATTTCTGGGGCGCCTGGGTGGCTCAGTCGGCTAAGTGTCCGACTTTGGCTCAGGTCATGATCTCACGGTTCATGGTTTTGAGCCCCACATCGGGCTCTGTGCTGACAGCCAGCTCAGAGCCTGGAGCCTGATTCCGATTCTGTGTCTCTCTCTCTCTTTCTGACCCTCCCCTGCTCACACTGTCTCTCTCTCTCTCTCTCTCAGAAATAAATAAAACATTAAAAAAATTTTTTAAATCTGGATTTCTGGCTTCTTTTAAAAAACTGGAAGATGTGGCAATGCTGGAACCTGTATTTCCATACAGCGGCACACGATTAGATCTGCATGGCGGGTGCCCTGCTTAGAAGGACATGCTTTACCCAGTTCTCCACAGTTCCCACCTATCCGTTACTGTCACCCCTGGCCCACCTTCTACAGGCTTCACTTCCCTGCCCCAGTGGGCATGTGCGCTCGCTCCAGAGCAGCTGAGTGCCATTCCCTTTGATTGCCCAGCCCTGCTTAGTTGAAACTCTTTCTGCCAGTCTTTATTCCTCCCTAATAGACCAAAGTACTCTTCTTCTTGTTAAAAAGCAGAGAATATGTTCCCACTCACAATACAGAGTACCCTGCCATGTGTGAGTCCTTTGAACACTTACTGAGGACCTACTATGTGCATCAGACTGTTAGGAGCCGGTGCACACGGATGTAGAAGATGCAGTCTTTGCTCTGCGGCTGAAGGTGTTGCCGGAACACACAAGGCACCACCCATGTCACACGAGGCACTACCCATGACTGCTCAAGCATCAGCTTGAGTCCCCAGCAAGGCAGGGACTGGCAACGTTTTTCTGTAAGAGGCCTGATAGGAAATCGTTGCAGCTTTGCAGGCCATATGGTCTCTGTCGCAACTATTCTGAAGCCAATTGTGGCAGGAAAGCAGATGCAGATAATATGTAAACAGACAGGTGTGGCTGCGTTCCAATATTTACAAAATCCGTGTCAGCCGGATTTGACACCATGGACTCCACTTGCCAATACTGTGCGACCATTTGTGTTTGGTATAGCAATGTAAAATCCCTCTGTTTCTAAAAAAAAAAGGGGGGGGGGCAGGGGGCTTTAAACTTATCAAACAGAAAGATCTGCTCCTATGATTTACTGGAGCAAGTCCTCCACCCTCTTTAAGAAAAGGCATCTCCTTGAGGTCATGCAGACCCGGTCTGAGTTCTGGTTTTGCCATTTACTGCCCTTGGGACCTTGAGGAAGTTACTTCATCTCGTTAGGCATCTGTTTCCTTCTCATCAAAAGACGATAATAATTGGGGCCACCAGAGAGGGCTGCTGTGAGGGTTAAATGAGATCATGGTACACGGGGCTTCGAATGCCACCTCCACGGAGCATGTGCTCCGTGATCGCAGCTGTGCGCATACCTCAATCGTGAATGAATGGGTGGGGACTCTCCCGTCTCTAGACTTCTGGTGCCGCACAGCAGGTGCCCGCTGGGTCCCGGCCGAATCCGTGGGGCACAGCACTGACACGGCCTGGTTAGGGTGTCCTATTCTAATCCCCTCCGCCCTCCCCAAATCCTTCAGAGCCACCGCAGTGCGCACGAGAAACTGCAGTGCCTCCTCTAAACCATTAAGAACAAGTTAGTAAGAATTTATACTGAGCTTTAAAGTTTTTTTTTTTCCCCAAGGGAAGAAAAAGTCAAGAAGCTAAAAGGCAGAGAAATGCTATTAGGAATGTCCCTGAATGTCCCGGAAGGCTTCTGGACATTAGTCTTCCTGGGACTCCGTGGGGCCTCGGGGCAGCCCTCACTCTCCAACAGTCCGTGTCTGATGCTCTCCAGGCGACAGAATTCCCCGCCTCGGGCAGCAAAGTGCAGGCAGGTCTGCAGGGGTGGGAGGTAGCATTCCACTCCCACGGGATCCCATGGCACCAGGATTAGACTGGGGGGTGGAGGGGAGGGCTGGCACTGAGGGGAGGACGAGGGAGCAGGCCCTTGGTTTCCAGGGGGCAGACTCAGGGGTGGCGAGCGCTGAGATGGGGTAGAAAGCATAGTTGTTACACGCAGTATCCGTAGGTCGACCAGATGGCGGTGCTGGCAGCCTCACTCCCTCATGCCCCCGGTGATGTGGGAGCTCGGAAGTCGGGGCAGAAAAGGCCAGGAGAGCAGCAAAATCAGGCTCCGCGGAGCAGCCCAACACCAGGCCTCACTCACCTTCGGCTCCAATGGACACGAGCTTGACTCCCTTGCTGGCTATGAAATCCAGGGCCTTGTTGACGTTGGAGATCTTGTGCACCCTCATTTTGCCTCTCTCCGGCTTGGCCAAGCGCTCCCCTGCACACGGAAGGAAAGGGAGGGCAGGAAGGGTGAGATGCTAGTTCCCGGGAGCAGGGCCGCCGCTCTCACGACCCCCGCGCCCGGCTGCGAGCGAGGGCCGCCCGGGCAGGGACAGCAGGGAGACCCGACCCTGCCTCTTTTCAGACCTGAACGGCTTGCCGCCACCCAACAGATCTCTGGTAAGCCCCCCACGTCAGGGACTTGGCTGGGTGCCAAGAATACTGGGGTGAATGGATCAGTTTTCCTGCCTTTGTGCACTTATGCACCAGGAGGAGAAAAACACATGAATAAATATATGCGGATGAGCAAACACCGAGAAGGGTAAGTACTTAAAAAGAGGATGCAGAGGAGCGCAGGTGGAGGATGAAGGAGTCGGGGAAGTCAGGGAAGGCCAGGCCGGGACAGCAGGGAATGATGTTCAAGGCAGAAGGGACGGCACACGCAAGCGCCCCGAACCCCTTCTAGACTAGAACGTTTGGCCTGGGAAGGTGTGTCAGCACTCTAGGATATTCTGGAAATGTTCTCTGGGGTTTAAATGGAGCTGTCCACAGCACCCCTCTCTCCCTCGAACCTGCTGCCTCTCGCAGGGACATCCTCAGCTCAGCTCCNCGTCCAACTCAGGTTTCGGGCTCAGAAGCTGTGGGGAAAGAATGGTTCTCCCAACAGCCCACTAAGAGCACTTTCGGCTCAGAAGAGAGGCGCTGAGGGACCTCTTGAAACTATTTGAAAAATGTATATGTGTAACACGCACACCCATACCAGGGGGAGGGACACAGAGCAGTAGATTCTCTGAAAGGACATCAAAGGGCTGAGAAGTACCACCCTGGAGCCCAAGGCTCAGGACCCTTGCACCTGCCACGGTCTCCAGCGCGGCCCAGCGGCACATCCCTCTGGGCCACACCAAGCACCTGAGCCACCTGGCTGAGAGCTCAAGGTGCTGGGCGGCTGTAGCGTCAGAGCCCTGCTTCTGCAGGGGGCCTCCCAGCGCCCCAGATTCTAGGGAACACACTTCCTGCTACAGATGTGATTAGGCAGTTCCCAGGGCAGCATAGCTGAGATTTTACAATTAAATCAAGACATTCCGCTCGTGGCTGCTGCTCAGCCTCCCTAGCAAGGTATCCCACCATCCCCTCGGGCAGATGAAATGCCACAGCCTCCCACAGTATGGATGGGAGTGGCACCCCATCCCGCCCCCTGCCCTGAAGGCTGCCCCAGCCATTAGGTCCACCAAGCCGGGCTCCCCAGCGGCCGACAGCTGTGCACACTGGCTGGAACAGGAGGGTGGAAGTGGCCAGGCCAGCAGTTCTCGAACCTCAGATGCCCAGCCTCTACCTGCCTCCTACGTTTCTGATTTAGGAGGTTTGGGGTATGTTCTGGGAACCTGCACGCTGACCAGGAGTCCTGTGGACTCCAGTGTGGGTGGTCCAGGGGCGCTTCTCAGACGACCTCTGCGGGCAGCAGCCCCCTCCTGTCACTCTATTAACCTCAAGACACTCCAGGAAGAAAAGGCAACGTCTCAGTGACTCCATCTCCCCCACTCCGCGGAAAGAGACAAGCCCGCTTCACAGACACGCACGGGTCCCGTTCAGCGGGGACACACTGGCGGTTACGCAGAAAAGCCCAGCTCAGGGCGTCCGCTCACTCTACTTGCCAAGCATCGCCTACACGCCAAGTACGATCTGAAGCCCCTGAGACACAGAGATGAGACCATCCCTGCCCCCAAGCAGCTCAAGGTGGAAGGGGGAGAAAGCAAGTGAGCCAAAAATGATGGTGCCATGGGGAACCTGACACCACAGAGGAATTAATGGGGTGTGACGGGAGCCCAGAGGAGGGCAGCCACTCGTGTGGGGAAAGCCTTCCTGGAGGGAAACCCTGAGCTGAGTTTTAAAGAATGAAAAAGAACAACACCAGGTTTGTTTAAACGAAGCAACGCTGGAAGAGGAGGCAGGAAAGGAGGCTCTGAAAGGCGGTTAGAGGAAAACAGTATGGCAGTTCCTAAAAAAAGTTAAAACACAGAATTGCCATATGATCCTGCATTTCTACTTCTAGGTTTATACCCCAAAGAATTGAAAGCGGGGACTCGCACAGACATCTGTACACCCATGTTCACAGCGGCATCTTTCTTCACAAGAGCCACAAGGTGGAAGCCATCCAAATGTCCCATCAGAAGATGAATGGCTAAGCAAGACGTGGCACGTACATACGATGGGATATTGGCCTGACGAAGGAGATTCTGATAACATGCTACAACACGGATGAACCCTGAAGCCGTTACAATGAAATAAGACAGCCACAAAAGCACACACATACTGCATGATTCCACTATTATGAGGTGCTGAGAACGGCCAAACTGACGGAGACTAAAGAATGGTGGCTTCCAGGGTCTTGAGGGGGAAGGGAGGGGGGAGTTAGTGTTTAATGGGCACGGAGTCTCTGTGCAGGATGATGGAAAAGTCTAGAGATGGACAGTGGTGATGGCAGTACAACACCGGGAACGTACTGAATACGTATTCTCTGTGTACGATTAAAAATGTTCAAAATGTTGGGGTGTGGGTGGCTCAGCTGGTTAAGCTTTCGGCTCAGGTTGTGATCTCATGGTTTCATGAGTTCGAGACCCACGTCGGGCTCTGTGCTGATGGTANCCATTCTCTCTACCCCTCCCCCACTCATGCTGTCTCTGTCTCTCTCAAGATAAATAAATAGACTTTAAAAATGTTCAAAATGCTAACTTACATTATGTTGATTTTATCACACACACACACATACAATCCTCCATCCCCATCCCCAGCCCCCACCCCAAAGATTTCACCTGCAAGAGGTTATTTAAAAGTATCAGGGGGAAAAAGTCAGTTGGAGTTTATGCAAAAGCACGGAGAGTTTCCAAAAAGCATGTCCCTTGGGGTGGCAGAGGGTCTGAGGTCTGATACCTTTTTGGGAAGTTAGCTGAGAACAAAACAGGTGCCAGCTCATGAAGGATCCTGCAAGCTATGCTAAGGAATGTGGGCCGCAGGCTTCGAGCCCTGGGGAGGTGCTGAAGGGTTCTGAGCAGGGAACAGGGAGACCATATTTGGGCCATCAGACGGCCCCTCTGGTGGCGGGGTGGGTGATGGACTGCAGCGGTGGGGAAGGAGCCCGGTGGGGGGTGCGGACCTCTGTGGGCCACTTGGGTGAGAGCTGACCCCCGACCCACACTGATACCACGGTAGCAGAGGTTAAAAGGATAACAGAAAGGGGCACATGGGTGGCTCAGCTGAGTGTCCGACTTTGGCTCAGGTCACGATCTCATGATTCGTGAGTTCAAGACCCGCCCTGGGCCTGCTGCTGTCGGCGCAGAGCCCACTTTGGATCCTCTGTCCACCTCTCTCTTTCTCTCTCAACAATGAATAAACATTAAAAAAAAACAAAAGGATAACAGAATGGACAGAACTCANTTAAAAGGATAACAGAAAGGGGCACATGGGTGGCTCAGCTGAGTGTCCGACTTTGGCTCAGGTCACGATCTCATGATTCGTGGGTTCAAGACCCGCCCTGGGCCTGCTGCTGTTGGCGCAGAGCCCACTTTGGATCCTCTGTCCACCTCTCTCTTTCTCTCTCAACAATGAATAAACATTAAAAAAAAACAAAAGGATAACAGAATGGACAGAACTCAAATGCCGAGTTGGAGAGAGAGGCAGAGGGGGAGCAGTCCCTGATTCCTACATTAGGCTCAGGAGGACAAGATGAAGATTATAAGAGGAAGAGGTCTGTCGGGGCCAGGACTGACCAGCACAGTTTTGGACATGCTGAGGGGACCCTAGGGGGCATCTGGCTGGTGATGGGGTTGAGAGAAAAGGCTGGACTGAGACCAGGTCTGGGACCCCCTGGGGTGGAGGTAGATGGTAAAGTGAAGAGAGCAGCTAAGATCACCCAGTGTATAAACCAAGGCAGTTGGAACCACCCACATCTAAGCATGGGGGAGGGAAGGTGTTCATAAGACAGTCAGAGATCCGCATTTAAGGGGAGCTCCCCCTCCAGATTTCTGGACATCCAGATTCTACACTGGGGGCCAGATAAGCGAGTGGAACCATCTGGATATAGGCAGATAGGTTGTAGCAGGGCCGAGGTTTGAGATAGTCAGCCAAGCTTATATGAAGACCCCAAAATGCTAGCACTTGGAGGGGAAGGGGCCTCTGAGACCACCCTCCAAACCCCCTCTTTTTGCAAATGACGGTGCTAAGGCAGAAAGGCGGTAACGTATCCAAGGACACGTGGGTGGCGGGCAGCAGCAGAGCCGGAAGCAAACCTGGTCTCCTCGTCTGAATTCACACAGGCCGCCCCTCACTTCTTTCAAGAGACCCACAGCTCACCACGACCCAAGGCAGAGCAGAAGCGGGTGTCAGGCAGCACCCTGTCCTCGGCCAGGGTGGCCTACCTCACCTGAGATGACCTCTAGCAGCAGCATGAGCTTCAGTCCATCCCGGAAGTCCTCCTCGATGTTCTCGATCTGCGTCCCCGCCTTGCGAAGGTGGGAGTTGCACCATGCCGTGAACGTCTGGGCAAAGGAAAGACGAGCAGGCGGTCAGCCTCCCCACAAGTCACATGGTGTCTGAGGCCCTCACAGGGGCTTCTAGGGGTCCCCAGGACACGCCTGCCTCATGCCCTATCCCGTTGCTGTGTTGGCACCAGCGGGATGGACAAAGCCACACTCTCCTTCAATGCCTCTCCAACCAACCTTCTTCCAAAAACAACACCCCCATCCACAGCAGAGGGCCAGCAATTTACCTCTTGGGGGTATAGGGCTTAGTTGCAATCATGACAGTTACAAGGCAGATTACCCCAGAGGTAACCCATTAAGTCTCACTAATTAATTAGGGCAAAGCAGTTTATTAAATCCCTGTCCACTTGGCAGCTTGCTAAGGGAAAGAACTAGTAAGTCTTGTCAGGATCAGAGTTCAGACGCCTGGTCTCAGGACGAGGAGAAAAAGCCGAGCACCCTAATGTCCATGTGTGTGTGTTTGCGGTAGGGATGTGGAGGCACCTCAAGCTGCAAAAGCGTGAGGAAGAATTCCAGGAAGGGAATCTCAGGAGAGGAAATGAGAGCTCATCCATACTGTTATTTTCTAGTCTGTGGAGAGAAAACGCAACATCGAAGCCCCTTGTGTATCAACCAAGCAGCCCTGCGCCAACAGCACCACCTTGTGGCTCAAACAAGGAACAGGGTGACTCCATAAAGAGAAAAAGCGCGTGCTTCAATTTCCCAGGCCCCCTAGAATCTGGGCGGGGGTCTCTCCCCAGCAGCCACATTCCATGGGAAACAGAAAGAACTCTCTTGTTTCAGATCCAACCCACTTCTGGGCAACTCCACGCTTCTGTGCACCAACCAAACGGCACTCAACTACGTGGGGGGCTCAAGAGCCAATGTCTGGTCCCTATAGCAGGGCCGGCTGGCCTTCTTCCCACCTGCCCTGCAAAGTTGCAACAGTGAGCAGTAGCAGCAGCACCAGAACTGCCCCTCCTCCCCAGAAAGGTCACCAGGCTCATGATCCCCCTCCCCAACACTTCCTCTTGTCCTGGGGGAACAAAGTGGCAAAGAACTGGCAAAAGGATCACCACACCAGTGATCATTAGGGGCAAAGAAATGGCTGTGTAGGTTTATATGGCAGAGTTGCAGAGCCTGTGAGCAAAAAGGGATATCCATTCACGCAGGTAGGGAAGAGGAGGCAGCATTATGACACCCCCAGCTCTGACTTTATCTTTAAACCATGCCTCACTAGGAATTTACCAACATAGGCTACTTCTCTGTCCCTGCAAACACACCCGCCTTCTGTAGGCCAGTCCGTTCCCGTGAGTGAGAAGACGCATGTGTGTGCCATCAAAAAGCTTTGCGAAGGCTGGCACACAGCCTAAGGGTGGGCAGGGGGCATATACTGATCCTCAGCCTAGAATGTCCTCTAGGTCATGCTTGGCTAGCTCACATTCAGCTTCCAAGATCACACTAAGATATCACCTCCTCCAAGAAGCCTTCCTGACAGCCAACTGGCACATCTGGGTTGGGGGCACAGAGCCCAGAGCACCCCGCACCCACTCCATCACTGCCCATATCCCACTGCCTGTCCCTTGCCTGGCCACTTGTCAGAATGGGAGCTCCTGAAGGTGTAGACTCAGTGCTCTCCCCAGAGCCCCAGGGCACAGAGTCAGGGACACAGCAGTGACGAAAAGAGTAAAAACGCTTGCCCCTGTGCAGCGGACAATCTAGTGGATGTAAAAATTGGGCAACCGGGTGAAGGAGCCGGTGAGGAGCTGATGTGAAACGAGGGGACTTCTAGAAGATCCTGCTGCACCTGTGGGTGATGCCGAATGGTGTCAGGGCGGGGCGCTGATGGGCCAGACGGTGCCCTCGGGGACCCCCCGTAAGTGTGAGACAGCTCAGAGGAAAGGGCAAGAAGGACTATTTACTGGGCGCCCTTCCTCTAGTGCTGGCGCTAGAACCTGGCAGGAAATGAGAGGGCACAGCCTCTATTTTCATTTTGTTAAGACTGTTTTCGTTGTTGTAAAAAATACTAGAGTATTAGAGAAATCTTTTCTTTCAGGTAATTTATTTCGTGGCTCCATCTCCTCCCCCAGCTGCCCCTGTCCATATATTCCTGCCCGGTGTCCTCTCACTGTGTACTTATCTGGGGGTGGGGGTGGGGGGTGTCTTTTTTTATTTACCACCATCTTGGGGTTCCACAGCACCTTGCTCTCCTCTCCCTTCCAGGCCCACAGTCAGCCTCTGCCTGGGATTTTCTACAGACCTGAGGGGAAGTGGACCCACACCCCATCCCCCAAGCAGGGGGGTCCCAATGTGACCAGAGTCCTGGTGGGGATCACCAGCTCCGGCACAGCTGGGGGCTGTGCAATCTCACCGCTTATCACCCAGCTGTGGAGAGGGGTTGGGGAAGAGAGGAAGAAGAGGCCGGTTTTGAAAGAAGATACTGCTTTTGTAAGAGGAAAACGCTGTTGAAAACAGCCAGCCCATTTCCTGGGGAAGCCGGGCTCGGAGCCCTGGGAGACAGAAATGCACCTGTGTTTGCTCACATCTCCCACACAAGGCCCTGCCTCTGAGGCCTCCAGGACCACGTTTTGCTAAAACTCTCAGTCTCGCATCCCGGGCCCCATAGGTGATTGCCTCGAAGGGTGTCTGACACCTCCCCAATAAGAAAGTTCCACCAGCAAGAGGCACCCATCATGCAACTCAGGCTTCCGTAGGAAATGGCGGAGGTAACTCGGTGACTGAGAACATATACACCAGATCTGGATTCAATACTTAGATCTACTCTCTTCAGACTGCCCTCCCCTAAACTTTACTTCCCTGAACAGTAAGAGAGAGTGAGTGACGGCATGTTTTAAGGCAGGAGGATTCACTAGAAAACAAAGTGCCTGTCACTTAGAAAAGTGTACAATCGATGGGAAAAGAGGAGAAAAAGTAACTCCCCTGAAACCTTCCGGGGCACACAGCGCTCTGTGCCCCCAGCCTGCAGCCTTCTCCTGTCACCAGCCACCAAACTCTGCCTGGGGGTCCCACCCCAAAAGTGCTGCTCTGGGTTCCCAAGATGACACTTGGTGTCTGAGATCACTGGTGCGTTACAGGAAAGGACTCAACTTGTGCTGTGGGGTGCAGAAAGCACGTGACTTTGACGGCGGCCTTGCGACTCCTCAACAGAGAAGAAACTAATGGGGCAAAGAGCGGAGGGGAGGACAGTGCCAGCGACGTGGGCGTCCAGGCCTGCCACGCAGAGGTGTTCTTTCCTCCAGCGTTTGGTCCCCCCTGTTGTGCCTGAGACGCTGAAGACTCACGGTTCCCTGGCCAGGGCAGCCCTTCAGGAGCTTCTCAGTAAAGGATTATTAAACTGTGGTTTTCAAAGCCCAAGCTCCAGTGATTTCCACCAGAAACACGAAGGGTGGAGGTGTCTCCACTGCTGGTGAAGACAGGCAAACAGACCTTGGTCTTGACGCTCAAGGTCCAACATTATGACTGGGAAGGACACTTGTCCCTCAGCAGTGGCCCAGGGGTCCAGCAAGGAGGAAGAGCCAGCAGCCACAGGGATGTCCACAGCTAGAGATCCAAGGCCCCACGACCTCCAGGACAGAAGCCCCCACGCGGGGAGGAGGGCTATCCCAGCAGGGCTATGGTCTAGCCTCGTTCAAATGAAGGGCGGGAGGCCATTTTCCTGCCGTAGCCCCAGCCAGGCCATGCGCTGTCAGACCTTCCCCTTGCTCCAGCAGCACCGTCACTGGGTCCTCCTTCGGCTCACAGCCTAAAGAAAAGAGGGAGCCAGGGGGCTTTTGGTGGGTGCACTCAGCTGCAGAAACGGGCTCAGGAAACGTGCCTGGGGCACCACGCTGGAAGTGTTCGCGGGTCCCCTTTCTCATCTCACCCTCCTCCAGCCCTGCTGCAAGCTCTGAGGGTGCCGGACAGAGAGAGAGGGGCTGGTGGAGAACCTCTCACTGACCTCGAATTATCTACCCATAACCCATCTGCACATCTAACCCTATCTAATCAGCAGGGCAATTGTCCAGGAACAAAAGTCAGGGCTGCCAACAGGTCTGGCCAGGCCCCAAGGATTGGGGGGTGGGGGTGGGGGGGAACAG
>NW_027530512.1:1255198-1302405 GCF_008692635.1 Crocuta crocuta | reverse complement strand
ACACAGCTGGCCATGGAAGAGCACCTTTGTCTCACCTGTCCTGCTGTCACACAGAACCCTCTAACTTTCCATTATATCTATAATAAGTATAAGTATATACTTCTTATATGCTTGTGTATAATATATTATATATAATGTATACATATAATATACTTACATATAATAAGTATACTAATAAGTACATATTTCCTTTAAAACGAGGGGCGCCTGGTGGCTCAGTCAGTTAAACATCCCACTTTGGCTCATGAATCTTGCAGTTCACAAGTTCGAGCCCTACATTGGGCTCTGCTGACAGCCAGGAGCAGGAGCCAGGAGCCTACTTCAGATTCTGCCCCTCCCCCGCACGTGTGCTGTCTTTTTCTCTCTCAAAAATAAATGAACACACACAAAAAAAAAGTGTTGAGAAGGCAGATGGCTTTTGAGAACATGCTGCCCCGCACTCCCAGCTCAGATGCACAAGAATGTGAATCTAGTCACAAGGGCCTCTTTCGGCCTCTGTTTCCAAGTCTGTAAAATGGGGATGATAGCATCTACCAGGCAGGACTGGGATGAAAATTAAGTAAGAGAATACAGTGTATTTTACCACAATAAAAAAAATAGAAAAAAGATAATATTAACATTAATATTGCTATGTTAATAATTTAATATTAATATATGTTTGAAAGTAAGTGCATGAGAAACAATCACCATCATCAATATTCTCTATTTTAGATTCTAAGAGGATATCTGACTCATCACATTCGGCTGGGATCTGGGGTACAGGGGATTATCCCATAAGCATGAGTCAGGGGCTGAGCCTTTAAAGTCCAGCGGTGTTCACAGCCTTGATCTTGGAGGAAGAAGGGAGTGCAAAACACGAGATGCTGAAATACAGGAAGGTCACTCAACAGAGCGAGCAAAAGAGCCTGGAAGGGCTCACTCTAAAGAAGATAATGCAAACTCCAGGTGCAACCACTTCTGGTCAGATGGGGCACCTTGGATGAGTGACACCACAGGGCTCTGCCTCAAGGCACTCATCTGTAGAATGGGGGTAATATAATGGGGGTAATAAGATCACGGGGTTGGAGGGTTCAGTAAGACTGATCCACTTAAAACACTGAAGAGAGCCTGGAAGAGAGTGACTGCTCAGTAATTAAGGATCCAAGCACCCCTGGGGGCTGTGCTAAATAAGGTCCCTTATAATTCTGATTCTCTGAGAGACGAAGGCAGTCCTTCAAAGTGTTACTTCAGAGATGTGTTTAAAGAGCTCAGTCACCAAGAGTCACACTTCAATGTGTAAACAGGGCTTCTCAGCCTCATAACACTGGTGTTTGGGGTTGGTTACTTCTTTGTTAGGGGTGGGCCACCTGTTCTACGCATCACAGTAAGTTCAAGGATGCTTAGCAAGGTCCCCGCCCCCCCCACTGCAAGACTCCGGTCACATCTCCCTATCTCAAGTTGTGACAACCAAAAATCACCCCCAGGGTGAGAACCTATGGAAGACAAACACATGCCGTAAATAATAACAAGATTAGCAGCGAACATCTCAGCATTTACTTCTGGGTATTTTGCCTCCTTTAACTCCTGTATCTTCACAGCAACACTGCGAAGCAGGTGCTATTATTCTTTGCCAGTTTCCAGATGAGGAAAGTAAGGCTCAAAGAGGCTGAATGCATGAGCAAAACGGGCAAGTGTAAGAAAAGTAGGGCTGGCTAGTCCTCACCCTCACATTCACTCATGCATCTTTCTTAAGCCGCTGGCCCTCTTGGGGACAGCAACATGGGCACAGAGAAGCAGTTGCCAGGGTACAAGATGGCAGGTGACAACCGGAACCCAGCTTCAGTATGAGGGTGGGGGTGACAGGGGACAGAAGCAGCCTCTCCCCCGTTTCACATGGGAACATGGGCCCTCAGTTGCAGCTCTCCAATGAAGAGGAGCTAGAAATCTGGCCCTTTTATATGAATCCCCTAGTTCTTAAATGCTCACACCATTTAAAAATAAGACATCCCACAAGCCCACAAAAAAGCTGTCCCCAGGATAAGTCTGAATTAAGACTCAGAGGGTCCCACGGCGCCTGGCTGGCTCAGTTGAGAGAGCGTGCGACTCTTGATCTTGGGGTTGTGAGTTCGAGCCCCATGTTGGATGTAGATATTATTTAAAAGTAAAATATTTTTAAAAGGGGGGTGGGCACCTGGGTGGCTCAGTCAGTTAAATGTCTGACTTCGGCTCAGGTCATGATCTCATGATTTGTGGGTTCGAGCCCCACATCGGGCTCTGTGCTGACAGCTCAGAGCCTGGAGCCTGCTTCGGATTCTGTGTCTCCCTCTCTCTGCCCCTCCCCTGCTTGCACTCCGTCTCTCTCTCTTTCTCAAAAATAAATAAACATTAACAAAAAAATTTTTTAATAAGAAAAAGAAAGAAAGACTCACAGGGTCTCTGGCTCCAGAGTGGGAAATCTTTGTAAGTCTCCTAAAGAAGTGGCACCCACAGGAACCTACAGTGTTGACCACAGTACTCAGCACACAGCAGTGCTTAGCACAGTCCCCTCCTGGCACCACAGCTGACACCAACCATCCAGGGATCTGGTAGTAGAAGCCGACGGGACTTCCCGTCAGGGGTAGCAGGGGCTCCCCTCATTTGAGCTTGATCCAGGACTGACATCTGTCACCAGGGACGACAACTAGATGTGCCCCGCACACCACACACGCTTTGTGAACTGAAACAAAGGAACCAATGTTCATTTATTACATGTGCAAAAGTAAGTTTCTGCTAATTCCCTCTGCAGGGTGGGTACAGCGACAAGGCCTCAACACATCACAGCAGGCAGGCCCACTGGGTCCAACCCCTGGGGAAAGCAGCTCACCAGGGGGAACTATAATGGGCTTATGCCCAGGGCTGGGCACTATTCTGGGTAAATGACATTAAAGAAAGAAAAGATTGCGCGTATGACAATGTTCTTGGCAGCATTACTGGAGAGGAAGAAATCTGAAATGGCCCCAGATTATATTAATAAAGTATTAGTAAATTATGATTTACCCACTTAATGGAACATTACATGGCCAAAATGAGGGGTTGTGAAATCATAGACTATTACGGAAAAAAGAACCCTTAGATGTAATTAACAGAAAAGCGAGATACAGAACTGTACATACTGCGGGTTTAAAACTACGTGAGTGATCACACAGGCAGGAAAAGCACCTGAAACAAGACACATCCAAACATGCTCCGTGCTTGTGCTATAGTAACTAATGTCCATGGCTTTGCTTCCCTTGTCCAGGCGCCTGCAATCGTGGCCTGTTGTTAACGATCTGCTCCCTTGTCCTTCCCCCTCCCCCCGCTAGCACTTTCCTTTCTGATGTTTACTCACCTCTGTGCACAATCTAGGCCATCCACGCTTGGCTGACCTCACCAGAGAAGCCTCTCTTGACAAAGGTGCCTTTTCTATTGGTGGCGCAACAGAGTAAACAAGATAACCCACCTGCAGCCCAATACGGCTGGCACTGTGGTGGCGGAGGGAGGGCAGCGCCGCCTCCCTGGGCCACCCGGGCCCAGGCTCACGTGCTGACCGCGCCTCTCCCAGGCACATCCTCCAGCTCCCCTGGGATCATTCTGGGGGGGTCAGAGGACAGGGGTCAGGAAACCTGGGCCCTGCCCTTGCTTGGTCAGGGGTGCGTGTGATCCTGGATAAGTCACCTCCACCCCTCCCAGCTATGCAACCCCAAATCAGTCCCTCACAACTTGCAGGCTGGAATCCAGCAACTTTCCCCATCATAGCGGGCCTACTTAAAAGACGGAAGCTCTGGGGCACCTAAGTGGCTCAGTCGCGTAAGTGTCTGACTTTGGCTCAGGTCACAATCTCATGGTTTGTGAGTTTGAGCCCTGCGTCGGGCTCTGTGCTGACAGCTCGGAGCCTGGACATTGCTTCGGATTCTGTTTCTGTCTCTCTCTCCCCTCCCCAGCTTGTGCTCTGTCTCTCTCTCCATATATGTGTGTGTATATATATATATATATATGTACAGAGAGCATAACATATAGAATTATCAAAAATTGCACCTGAAACTAATGGAACACGGTGTGTCAACTGGACTTCAATTAAACAAAAAAAGGCACAACCAAATAGAGCACCCGGGACAATCTTCTGTCCCCGTGTAAGGCTGATGCTGATTGGCGGGCTCTGCTCGGTATCAAAAGAGGCCAATAAGTTCCATGGGGGTGGTTTTCATCTCAGAGGACTCAAAGTATGATCAGTGTGTCAGTCTCCAGACTGCGAGCTCCTACCCTCACAACCAGACACTGTTAGTAGTTTACTGGATCATCCATAAAAGCTTTATGCCAGAATATCCCTGGAAGGACACACAAGGACCCGAAACAGAGGCTCGCTCCAGGGAGGGGAGCTGGGGCCTCCTGACTGAGGAGGGAAGGACATTTGCTTTTCAGAGTACCCTTTTGTTTCTTTTGAATGTTATACCATACACGGTCATTACCTATTAAAAAAAAAAAAAAAGAGCTCTGCAAATATAAGCAAAGGCTGCCTGGGGGTGCCTGGGTGGTTCAGTCATTTGAGTGTCCAACTTCAGCAGAGGTCGTGATCTCACAGTTTGTGGGTTTGGGCCCCACGTCAGACTCTGTGCTGACAGCTCAGAGCCTGGAGCCTGCTTGGGATTAAATGTCTGCCTGAAAACATGTATACTTAGATCTAAGTCAGACCTCTGGGGTAGGATATAGGGAACTTCCCATTTCTCCGGGAATTCTTCTTGTGAGGGAGAGGGATCAGTGCTCATGTATTATCAGAGGGGGCAAAAACCCAGAAGTTTCCAAAATAAAAAAGAACAATAAAAAAGACCAAAAAGGAAAAAAGTATCCCATCTACTTAAAAGAATGACTAAGTCAATCAAATATTACATAGAGAAAGGGGTATGGAAAACTTAAGTGCCTCATCAGTGTCGAACATTACGAAGAAAGTCATCACTGGGGGCGAGGACATGAGGATAAAGCATCCACCCTGATGGTTAGTAATGGGTAACTGTGGACGAAGATGAAGGGCAGCACACTCCTGACCAAGCGGCCCCAGAAAAAAAACCCATCTAGGATCTAAGCCTCTTAAAGGTGGTATACGGCTTCTTCCCAATTCCCTTCCCTGCAGCAGAGCAGCCAGGAACCTGAACTAGGCTCTAAGTAAAACATCAGTTCTCCAGCCCCGAGACCCCAGCACCCCTCCCCCCGTGGGTGCCCTGACACAGGGCAGGCCCACCCCTCCTCTGCCTACTGGCCGCAGTGGGTGAGCATCAGGCCAGGGGCCCCCCGAGAGGGCGGGGACAGCACACGTGCTCGGGGCTGAGCTCTCTGCAGCATCTGCTGGCACAGCCAGGGACCCTTCTCTCCCTTGGGCCACCCTGGAGACCCTCTGGTCCCCACACGCTGCCAGTACAGCCAGGGCGTGGGCACTGGTTGGTTTGTCTAGGCAAAGAGCCTCCCAGAAGTGATCTCAGATGCCCGCTGTTCTGGTAACATAAACAGGAGTATCTGGTTAACTTATCAAGGGCACGCTGCCAGCCTTTCAAAGCAAGCTGTCAGCTGGCTCGCTCAAAGATGAAAAGCAGAGTCCTCAAGAACATCTCCACCCAGATCTATTTACTTTCTCCCCACCTGGGAGTGGCTGCTGACAAAGTTGAGAACCACCAGGCAGTTTCCTCTGTTTGGAAAGGGTACCTCTCTAACAGCCTGCCGCCCCCCACCCTTCCCCCCGGCCATGTGAGTGCTGGGGTCCTGGAAATTCAGGGTGTGGGCAGCTGGGGCACCCCAAGGGAGTTAGACTTTGAAACTGGGCAGAGCTGGGGCTTCAGTCCCAGCCTACGCCTTTCACTACCTCTCTTTGTACAGAATTCTTGGTCTTGGTCTCAGGATGCCCATCTGTAAAATGGGGATAGCAAGACCTACACACAGCCCAGCATCAGAAAGGACCATATTATATCGTATGTACTTAATTAAAGACACTTTAAAGCCTGGTGCTGTGTCCACAGCAGACACTTACAAAAAAAAATCTTAATCTAAAGGCAAATCATTAGAGACTCTTAAATACAGAGAACAAACTGAGGGTTGCTGGGGAGCAGGGTGGGGGAAGGGGGAGAATGGGCTAGATGGGGGATGGGCATAAACGAGAGCACTTGGTGGGATGAGCACTGGGTGTTATATGCAAGTGATGAATCACTCAATTCTACCCCTGAAACCATTATTACACTATATGTTAACTAACTTGGATTTAAATACAATTTTTAAAAAAATCTTAGTCCAGCTGGCCTCTGTCACTCGCTGGCTATGTGACTTTAATTAACCTGTCTGGGCCTCAGTCGCGTCACCTGACAAATGGGGACACATAATATCCCTACATTGCAGGTTGTTGTCAAAATGAGGCAATGGAAGTGAAACAACAGAGCAGGAGCTCATAAATGTCCGCTGTCATACCGCTCTCACTTCCCATCCCTTTCTATTTAATCAAGGTTAATCATTCACGGAGCTCTGCAGGCTGAAGGAAAGAGGTCCTGTTATATTTCCCCGCTGATGGCTAGACACCAGCCTCCCAGCCCGAGTGGGGAGACTAGAGGGAGCAGCAGGAACCTGTCTGTTTCCTGGTTTATGTCCACCTGCAGCTCATGTCCAGAGACAAAAGGGTCACCACGGAGGGCTGGCTCATCCTGGAAAGTGGTTTGACCTAATGAACACGCCCCAGTTAGAGAGCCCAGGCACCCCCTTCCCGACAAGGACCCCAGAAAGCAGATCGTGGTCTGGATAGCTCAGCCTCTTTCCGCCAGTGTGGGTGGAGCCTGCGAGCTCCTCAGAGAATTTGGAGCCGTTTTAAAAGTCCCATGGTGAGGCTCCTGGGTGGCTAGGTGGGTTAAGCATCTGACTTTGGCTCAGGTCATGATCTCGTTGTTCGTGGGTTCGAGCCCTGGAGCCTACTTTGGATTCTGTGTCTCATCTCTCTGTCCCTCACCTGCTTATGCTCTCTCTCTCAAAATAATAAACAAACAATTAAATTAAAAAGTCAGGGGCAGCAAGGGCTGTCCTTTTAGCTCCTAGCCAGTAAGAGTCAGCTGCCTTCGCCAATCTACCACTGCCACAGCCTGGTCTCTTCCAGAGACCAAAGAACGAGGATCCAGCCGTCAGCAGGCTCTGCAAACTATGCCTTTGTGAGCAGGATTCACCGAGTCTCAGTTTCCAAATCAGTAAGACAAGAGACACATCTGAGTGTCTATCCCCCCTCTCCCCCCGGGCTGTTGTGAGGGAGGGTTGTGTGAGCTACTGCAACCATCTTAGCTCAGTCCTGGACACAGATGAAGTGCTCACTAAATGTTGAAAACCAAAAAGGTATCCGCAGAAAGCAGAGTGCTGGTTGCTTAGGGCTGGAAGCAGGGTTTGGGAGTACAGCGAAGGGGCGCAGGGTCTCTCTCTGAGGTGACGAAAATGTTCCCAGACAGTGGTGCTGGCTGCACAGCTGTGAAGATGCTAACAACTTTTCAACCATACCCTCCAAATGGGTGAACTTTATGTAAATTGTATCTCGAAAAAGCTATTATAAATAAAATAATGTTCCAGACCCCACTAAGCCTTTTACCAAGATATTGTTGTTGCTTTTTACCCATTAGTCCCACGGGCAAGAAACCAGCCAAAAAGGCAGGCCCTGCACCGTCCCCCTCTCCAGGCACTGAGGTCACTGATGGATGGGACCACCCAGCTCCTGACCGTGGCCCGACGGCAGGCGAGGATGAAGATTCCAAGGTGAGAGGGACTGCTCTCATATTTGGCCATGTACAGCGCAGGAGCCAGGCCCGCACTGTGAGCCCGAGTTACCACCGGCCTTGACGCCTCCCCAGGGGGTAACTACCCTGAAGGGCAGGTCACAGCCCGGGGGGGGGGGCTTTGCCCCAGGCCACAGCAGGGCGACACCGTGGGAACAACGTAGCCTGCCCCCCACGGCCGCCCCTGGGCTCAGTCCCGCCTGTAACTCCTCCCCCGTGTCTGGAGTCTGGAGTCTGGAGTCTGGAGCCCGTGCAGGTCGGACAGCACACAGGCCTCGGCAGGCCACAGCTCACAGAAGTAGCCCACGCATTCCTTTCCCAAAGAAGGAAAAGCCACCCGAAAGTGAGGTCATTTGGTTTTTCTGGCTCAGACGTTGACGGCGATGGGCCCCTCGGTTCCACCGAAAACGTCGTGGATGACAAAGGCTTTGGCCCAGCCTGGCATTCATAAACTGTGGGGGTCTGTGGTCTGGCTGAGTGGACCCTAACTGGACTCCTCTGCGTAGCTGAGGTGTGACCCTCCACACTTCGTATCTGAGCCTCGATCTGCGAGAGCACGCTCAGCAGAAACGGCCGTGCTAGAGGAAGGAAGTGAACTGTATTCGAAACGGTCAGCTGGCACCAGGAGTAACGGAGGTCGCCAGGGTGCCTGGAATGTTCCCGAGTCTGGGCTGGCAGGATCTAGCAGCCACCGCGCCCCGGCTCCTCCCGGCCCCAGACGCTTTGACCCAGTCAAGGGCACATGACCAAAAGGACCTCAGCACCAGCCTGGCCCAGACTTAAGTCAATGCCACAGTGCCACCCACCTCCCTCCTTAGGGCCTGCCACCCAGCAGCCACGTGACCTCACACCAAACAGGTATAAACATGGCCTCCCGAGGGAGAGCTCAAAGCTCCGGGGGAGCCCAGAACCCTCAGGAAGCTGGAGACACCCCAAGCAGAAGGCAGGAAGCTGGAGACACCCCAAGCAGCCCGCAACTATGGAAGTGTGACAAGCTCCAAGAAATCGCCCCAATGACTGGCAGCCTGAGGGGAGGGGTGGAGCACAGACTCCCTAAGAGGCATCAACAGCCTGTGTCTACACCCTGCCACTCCCTGAGGCAGAAGACCTCCATGATTCTCTTTTATGACAGCAATGACCCCATGCCTAAGAGGAAGTTTCTGGTTCCTGAAGCACTGAACCGAGGAAGGGAACGAGAGGCGTGGCACTTCGAGTTCCTCCCGAGTTGCATATACAACAATAATTTATTCGTCTACACCGAACAGACTGGTGAGCAGTTAGGATGTCACTGGTCGAGGGACCCAGGAGCTCTCACGCCCTGCTGCAGGGCAGACTGCAGCCATTCCAGAGCTCAATCCAGCACTGTACTGTGAAACGCGACGTGCACCTACCCCACCACCCACAGTTCCTGCCAGGAAACCTGGCCCCCGCCACGACATCCTCCCGTGGTGAGCGCTGGGTACACGGGAAGATGATCATCGTCCCATTAGCTGTGCTGGCAGGTGAGGGGTCGGGGACGATTTACGTGTTCATTGTAGGAAGACTGTGGGGTAAAAATGTGACCCTGCACAGACCTGCAGTGACAGTGGGCCACGAGCTGAGGCCCCAATTAAGTCAGCTCTCTTTACTTGAAGTCCAAGAAAATAAAGTTTCTCCTCCCCAAACACAAACACAGATCAGCACATCATAAAGCAACACAGAAATCCCCAAACCCCTTTGTGAAGGGGCCAAAGACAACATGTGAGCCAAGGAAAACCCCACCCAGGCCCAGACCGATGTGGCCTGATGCCGTCACTGTCCTCCCAGCCTGACCACTAGACCCGTCAGAAGTGTGGGGACCGGCAGCCAACACAGCACGCCTGTTGGCCAGGTAGCCAGCCAACCACTCAGCGTGGTCAGCCCGGCTCGAGGGACACGGCAGCCGCGGCATCAGCAGCAGGACGCAGGAGGCCGGCGGACAGGAATGCGTGTGTCTGCAGAAATGGCCACGTTTCTGGAAGGGTGAGAAGTGTAGCTGCAGGTAGATCTGACCAGGAAGCACCCTCCAACTGTGCTGGGCCAGGGCAGGACACGGGGCTTCTGACTGTGGGTCAATGTGCTCAGAGCCTTCCTCAAAGCTGCGAGATCCACACCCCTGTCCCCCAGCGCGGGGCTTACCCTCCAAAACTGTGCAGTGGGAGAAAAAGCTGTAGAGGGCAGGGCAGCTGGTGGGCACCATGGCCTCCCCCAAACCTCAGTTCAGAGAAAAATACAGTGTCCAGCTCACAATGGGGGCACTGAGGCAAAGGGGACCTCTGGTGCAGAGGGGGGAGAGGCAAGGCGATCAAAGATGTTGGCTGTTGTTACCACTCAGGGAGGCACCCACTACCTCAGCAAATCTGCTCAATGGTCCTACGCTAGAGGAGGAGACTGAGGGTCAGAGGTGTTAAACAACTTCCCTGTCACACAGCTAGTGAGAGGCGGAACTGAAATTTGCCTTGGGGTCTACAGGACCAAGCCTGAGCCCTGTCCACTATGCTGAGGCTGAAGCTCTTCCAGATAAGCCTTCCACCTGCACTCAGAGGGGCAAGTAATGAGGAATCTGACAGCGCCACTGCCTCCACCACCCACCTTCCCGCGCCGCTCCCGGGTCTCCTCAGAGCCACACGGGAACCTGTGCAGCTGTCCTCGGGCAGTCCCTGGGCCTGGATCAGGGAGGGTAGCTAAAGGGCAGCCCAGGACACTGGGCTAAGAATCACTCTCCAGTGCTCACATCCAGACAGAAGAGAAGGTCCTGGACCTGGTGGCTCCCGAGGGACGCAGCATGGGATGGGCAGGGTTCTCTTCTAAGTCTCAGTTTAGGGAGGTGTAAAGAGGGTCTGAACTCTTGTCTCTTTTGGCTTTCTGAACACAAAGTCCATTGAGAGAGACCAGGAATATAATTAAAAAGGCCGCCAAGTCGGGGGTGCATATGCCAGAATGTAGGCAACTGGCTTGTTGGGGCTTTGGACTGGCCTGATGTCAGCAGCCACCCCCACAGCGGTCCACTGTAGATGCTCCTGACGTGTGCAGGCTCCAGGGTCCCCTGGCCTGAGAGCCAGGAGCCAGATGGCGTGGGGGTCACACGATGCACTCCTAATTCAAGGGGCCTTTAGTCTGCCAGGGATGCCAAATGTGAATCAAAAACTCATAGCAATGGGGGCACCTGGGTGGCTCAGTTGGTTAAGCATCTGACTTCATCTCAGGGAATGATCTCACGGTTCACAAGTCCGAGCCCCAGGTTGGGCTCTGTGCTGACAGCTCAGAGCCTGGAGCCTGCTTCAGATTCTGTGTCTCCCTCTCTCTCAGCACCTCCTCCGCTTGTGCCCTGTCTCTTTCTCTCTCAAAAACAAATAACATTAAAAAAAAAAAAAAACTCATATCAATGACTATATATTTGCAAACTGAGTTTAAATGCATATGGGAAAGTTTCAGAAGGTGTAAGGCTAAAACAGGGCCCTGACCTGGTCATGAGTGCGTGTGTGTGTATATGTGTATGTGTGTGTACCCACACCTGACTGCTACCCTGAGGAAGTCAGTGAATTTTTAAAGCTGAGGAATTTTAATTAGATGAAAAGACTGTAAATGTAAAGAGAGATCATATAACTTATTATCCAAACCAGGGCACTTAAAAACAAAAGGACGTGCTATTAATAATTACATCAGAGTAACAGGTGGAAACCAAACATATGGTGACCCTATGCATGTGTGTGGGGTCAGGCATGGTCAGGAGGGTGACACCGCCCAAGCAGAGGAAACCAAATGTCAAAGTCCTCAGGGACGAGGGGATGACGCCAGCTCAAACCACTAGAAAACAGGCACAGGGCTGGTGCAGGAGGAGGGGAGAGGGAGGCCAGAGGCCAGAGGTCAGCAGGCCGCAGGGGCCTGAGGCTGTGCACAATGTTAGGATGGCTTCTCCTGAGAACAATGGAAACCACTGAAGAGCTCTGTTTGATTTCAGTGGAGGGTCGGGGTGAGAATGAGGCAGGTCCAGGAATCAGGTGTGGGATTACAAATCCTTACATCTGCACCTTGGAAAGAGACTCTGATCTAAACAACAGATCAGAGGTGGACAAGAATATCAGCAGACACCAATCAGGAGACCATGCAAATGTCCAGGAGAGGGATAAAGGTGACTTGGGGGAGGACGTCATGGTGAAGATAGAGAATCCGGTGGACAAGTGTTTTGGGGGGTTCGGGAGGGATCAGGGGCCACGCCCAGATTTTACATCTGAGCCAATGGACGGATGGATGGATGGAAGGATAGATGGATGGATGGATGGATGGATGGGTGGGTGGGTAAAGATGCCACCCACTGAAGCCCAGCTCTCCACCAAACTCCCTTGCCCACCCAGACACCTCAAGCAGCTCACCATGGCTACAAAAGAGGGTCCACGCCCTCAGACAGACAGCCTAAGTTGAAGGTCAGAATGGAAGGATCTGAGAGACCAGAATGCCCTCCCAAGCCCACGGAATCCTCCCAGACTCCCTATGAGGTAGGTACCATCATTAATCCCATTTTACAGTTGAGAAAGCAGACACAGAGCTCACAAAGTCACTCAAGGTCACATCAAACAGTACACAGAGGAGCCGGAACTCAGGCTGCAGAGCCCATGCTTCTAACCACAAGCTCAGTCCGCCTGCTCCTCCACTCCCTCAACTCCCCTGCCAGCCCAGCAGCAGGTCAGGAGCACAAACCAGAGTGAGGCCCCTCCCCTCTCACTGCCCCTTCCCCCGCCCACCTCACCCCAGACCAGGCAGATCACCCTCCTGGAGTGGGCCCAGCACAGGCAGCGCCTGAAGCTCCCAGGTAGAAGTGATCTTACTACATGGTCGGGACAGACAACCTAGGCCTTAGAACAGCCTAAATGGAACAAGTCCAGTGCCCCCTCTCTCACCTGGAAGTCTCTCTACCAAAACCCAGAAAAAACCAGGTTAAAAACATCAAGAGCCTCTTAAGGGGAAAGGAGAAACTGGAAACCAGGGGGGACATGAAGGACCTAAAATGATCTTCCTTTAACGGACCAAGCCAACCTTGGGAATAAGGACGCAGGAGAGGCAGCGGACCCCTGCCCCTCAAGTGGCCGGCTGACCCTGGCAATACCATTCTTCAGTTCCCACACGTGTTTTGCTTCCACCATCTGAGCCGGGAGGCACTGGCCCTGCCTGTGCTTCTAGAAGGCTTTCCAGGCCGAACCGTAATGGGGGAAGGGCAGGAGAAGTGGACACTACCTAACACAGGAATTCCAGGACTCCACCAATGTCCCTGAAAAACTGTTTGAGCCCTGTCCACTTGGCCCATGCCGCCTCCTCACCCTCCTTCTATCCGTGAATCCCTGTGGCCCCGGGACAAAGCCCACAGCTCATCATGCTCACCTGGGCCCTGGCTTTTGGAAGGCACAGCTGGGGAAGTGTCCTGATCAGTGACCACCCCACCCTACCCCTGTGCACTATGGCTGGTCTCTGCAGGCCTCCTTCGAGGGCCAGAAGGATGTCACTGTCCCCACTCTGCCACCACTGCAGCATGTGACTCACCTCCTTCCTGTCGCCCCACTTCTCTCCAACCCCCACCTTTTCCATGCTTTCATGGAATGTTTGCAGACACAATGGACTCACAGCACTGGGAGATCTGAGTTCTAATTCTGTTCCACCAGAAGGGAGTGCAGGGCCTCGGGTCTGCCCCTTCAGCTTCACAGTCTCACCTGTAAAGTCTTCCACTGTATGTGGGGCCATACCTGCCTCCGAGCCGCCCTGATGCGCTCTTGCAAAATCAGATGATACCGCCACTGCAGAGGACTCAGAGAGCAGCAAATATGAGTTTCCCGAACTGGCCTAATTATAAAACATGCTGAAAATGCAGATTCCCCAACAACGGGCACTCAGGTTCAGGACTTCTGGGGTGGGACCCATGAATCAGAATTTTAACAAGTATCAAGCACTCCAAGTGAATCCTGTAATTGAGCAAGTTTGGGCAACTCGGGGCTGGAGAAACGGAGAGGAAGTCTTTATCACCCCACCTCCCGTGTAGAGAGGGGCAGGAGGAGTTTGCGGGAAGCACTCCTTGGCCGTGTGCACACATACAAAACCACCACCCTGCCCACACATGGGGAGCCCACCAGGTGCAGGACGCTAACCTGGGTGGTTTGCATCCCGCATCCAATTTAGCCCTGGCAGTGACCCTACAGGATAGACTGCCTTCTTTTTACAGAAAAAGAAGCTGAGGCTCACAGTAAGGACCTGCTCAGGGTCACAGGTCTAAGAAGACAGAGGGCTTCCCTTCAGCCCAGAACTGCTGACACCAAAGCTGGGCTCCACTCAACACCGTCAGCCTCCTCAGGATGGGCTCTCCTCGGGGAGGGGGTGGGGGGGAGGCAGAAAGGAGACAGCTGCAGGTAGGACTGTCCCCCTGTTCCTTCCCCCGAGCCTGGATGTGACCTGTGCATGGGCAGTCCCCACCACCCTAGCCTGAAGGAGAAAGGGGCACTCCACTGCCTGGACATGGGGGCTGCCATCTCCTGTCCCCAAACAGGAGGGACACAGGGGTTCTGGAGCCCACAATCTGGGAAGGTAGGGGGGACCCGCCTAAGATACAATCACACAGCAACTCAACTTGGGGAGAGTTCTGAGCCAGCCTGGCACGGAAGTGAGGGGCTCCCCGAGGGTCTGGCAGGAGAGGGTGCCGGGATCCAAAAGCATGCCGCATCCGGAATGAAGCCCGAGGTACCCAGGACTCCTTCTTCCCCCAAACACATAATCCCTGCTAAGCAGGCAGCAGCCCACCCCACGAGAGCACAGAAATGCCCTTCTCCCTAGAGAGGCATGTGCAGCCACCCGGTCACAGCACTTCACACAGACCCATCGTCCTCTCATCCACACTCTTCCGGGGGCTCAGCCTGGGACCACCGAACCGAGCAGAGGGAAAGCACAGGGCATTCCCCAGACCTCGCTTTCATGCACCAAGTCCTCACCCAGGCCTGGCAGCCAGTGGCTCCCCTCCCACTTAGAGGGCACGGCAACGACCAGAGCTGACATTCGATGGCACTTATTCACCAAGCACTTTGTATTGGCCACGGCATGTACTCTTCACAACAACCTGAAGAGGTAGAGTTTGACCCCCATTTCAAAGATGGAAAAATAGAGTCTCCAGAGGGTTAAGCAACCCAACTAGCAGAGCAAGCCCTCAACCAAACGCCAGGAGTTGCCTCACACCCAATTCCACAATTCCTTCCCTGGCTTTCTCTCTTGCTCTCACTGCACATCTACTGAGTACAGGGTACTAGACCAGCGACTGCCAGACCATGGGACAGCCCCACTCTCAGGGAGCCAGGGTTGAGCTCACAGACCCCTATATACCTCGCCAAGTGAAAACGGGCACCCAAGAGGGATGCACAGATCCCTGCAAGGGGCCAGGGGCATGGCCCATGGTGAAGGTCCACCCCACTGAGCGGGCAGAAACCGGAATACTCTGCGTGGGACTCTGGTGAACAGCCGTATTTGGGGGCTCGACTTGAGAGAGTGGGGTCAACTGCAGGTGCAGCAGACTTGGTGAGAGCAGGCATCAGGAGAAAAGATCCTGTTATCTAGAAACAGACAGAACTTCTCTCCAAAGGAGCCTAGGAAATTTCATATTAGTCTTGGTAACTCACTGGCCAAAAATCTATCTCACAATAACCCTCCAGGAGAGCCTCTGGCACAGAAAGAGCCTGGGAAGGAAGACAGAAGGGGTGGGGGCCATGGGGGGAGAGCAGGGGCCCCTGGTTCTGGGGTCCCCATTCCTCCCCAGAGTGCCCAAGAGGCTGCGGTCCCCTTTCCTGGGTCTCTAGCAGGAGGAAGGCTGGGACCTGGCCCAAAAAGGCCCTTCTTTAGCAGAAGAAGCCAGAACTTCTCATGAGCTCAGTGGCTCCAGACTTCCCCAGAGCTGGGCTGCAGCCTGCACGGACATGATACACCCGTGGTGACCCAGGGGCCAGCCTGCCCACCTCTGTCAGCAGTTACCATGGCAAGCCCAACTGAGCAGGGATCTGGCCCTGGGGCAGGAGGAAAAAGGGGTGGGGGGTCCAGAGCCCTCTGCTGACCTGTCAACTCTGCCTTGGAGCCCAAAGTGCCTGGAAATCAGAAACAGTGAACACATCAAATATAGCAAGTCCACTGCTGGGTATATACAGAGAACTGAAAGCGAGGACTCAAACATATATCTGCACACCCGTGTTCACAGCTGCATTACGCACAGTAGCCAAAAGGTGGAAGCCACCCAAATGTCCATCAAAAGACGAATGGATTAGGGCGCCTGGGTGACTTAGTCGGTTGAGCATCCAACTTTGGCTCAGGTCATGATCTCACGGTTTCTGAGTTCAAGGCTCACACTGGGTTTGCTGCAGATGGGCAGAGCCTGCTTTGGATCTTCTGCTCCCTGCCCTCCCCGCCCTTCCCTGACTCTCTCTCTCTCTCTCTCAAAAATAAACGAACACTTGGGTGCCTGAGTGGCTCATTCAGTCAAGCATCCAACTCGATTTTGGCTCAGGTTATGATCCTATGGTTTCATGAGTTCAAACCCCACATCTGTGCACTGACCATACAGAGCCTGGTTGGGATTCCCTGTCGTCCTTCCTCCCTGCCCCTCCCCCACTCACACTCTCTAGATAAACAAATAAGAATGGATAAACAGGGGCGCCTGGGTGGCTTAGTTGGTTAAGCGTCTGACTTTCGCTTGGGTCATGATCTCGCGGTTTGTGGGTTCGAGCCCCGCGTCGGGCTCTGTGCTGGCTGCCAGCTCGGAGCCTGGAGCCTGTTTCAGTCTGTGACTCCCTCTCTCTCTCTGACCCTCCCCTGCTCACGCTCTCTCTCTCTCTCCTAGAAATAAATAAAACATTTAAAAAAAATTATAAAAAAAAAAAAGAATGGATAAACAAAACGTGGTGCATACATACAAGAGAATATTAGTCGGCCATAAAAAGGAAGGGGCTTCTGACACATGCCACCACATGGACGAACCCTGAGGACATGATGCTAAGAGAATGAGCCAGACACAAAAGGACCAACACTGTCTGACTCCCCTTTGATGCAGTGCGTAAAGCAGTCAGATTCACAGGGAAGAAGGTAGATGCTGGTTGTCCGGGGCTGGGGGAGGAAGGGGCGGAGAGTTAGTGGTTAATGAGTACAGGGCAGAGTTTCAGTCTGGCCAGACGACAGGAGTTCTAGAGATGGACAGTGGTGATGCACAACAGTGTGAATGCGCTTCATGTCACTGTCCTGCAGGCTGACAACTGGTTAAGGTGATCGAGTTCATTTTATGTGTATTTTACCACAAACTCTCTCTCTCTATACATAAATAGAGATGCAGGTTAAACATGAACTCTTACGTGGGCATAGAAAAAGAACCATATTACCTACAGGGAATTGTTTTTTGGGTTGTTTGTTTTTACCACGAGCGTGTTATATTTTCCTAATAAAACAAAAAGAGAGACTGGAGACTTCTCCACAAAAACGTTTCCAATCGTGACCCATTTCAGTGTCTGAGAACTGCCCACTCGATACAATGTTGCAGGCAATGCTGGCCCCTGCCACCACCTGTCCCTGCCCCCAGTGACAGCCCGCCCTGCGGATGGGGATGAGCAGGACCCTCCTCAAAAGTGCTGAAGGTAGACTTGGGTAGGGGCCCTCCCTGCTTCATGAAAGCGGCAGCAGGGAAGCACCCCCAGGGCCAGAGGCGATGGGTAACTGGGGTGCCCCTCCCTGGGCTCTGACTCCAAGGTGACTCTGGCTTTGGAAGGAAATGAGCCACTCTGCCCTATTTCCCCTTCTAGGAAGGCACAAGGGAATGACTGAGCGCAATCCCTACATGCCCAGGGCTCTGGTGAAATCACCTCCCATCCTGTGCCGCTGGGGGGCGGGGGGGGAGGGCAAGAGGGAAGCTGCAGCGAAGAGGGAGACTAAGAAAACGTTCACCTGATGGAGGAAGACACAGGATGGGGGAGGCACAAAGGACAAGAGGGGCCTTTCCAATTTCTACCCTCAAGTCCCACCATGAACACACCAGAAGGGATGCAGACTCGGGCTCCGATCCTGATATTCCCACTGACCGGCCATGTGGCCTTGTCTCAGGTTCCTCATCTGTAACTTAAAAGGGATGTGATGTTCTCACTGACCGGCCATGTGGCCTTGCCTCAGTTTCCTCATCTGTAACTTGAATGGGATGGAACACTTGCTTTCAGTGGTTCCTTTCAGCTCTGAAACTGAAGGCTTCCATACGAGCTGGGTCATGTCCCAGAACCAGGGAAGGGCTGAGGAAGACAAGACATGGCCTCAGAGCAAGGAAAGCCTCCTCCAGGACCCATGCTTGCTCTCCCTCAAGGACGCAGGGCTTCTGACTGGAGCACCAGCACCCCCACCCTCAGACCACACCACCCCCCCCTTCATTTCACATTTTTCTAAGCTCTCACCCTGGGCCAGGGGCCGAGCCAGCGCTGGGTAACTTGGAGGCACTCACAACCTCATGACCGTCTCCACCCCACCCCCTGTCCCCAAGGCCAGCCTTCTGAGGAAGCAGAGCCTGGAACAGTTATCCAAACAGTAGGCAGAAGGGGAAGCCACACAGGGCCCAGAGAAGCGCACCAAACCGAGCTGAGAGCCAGGGAAATCGTGGCTTGAATCCTGTGCCTGCTGCTGATTTGCTGGGTGACCTTGGACTAGCTTCTTCGGCCCTCTGGGCCTTGGTTTCCTGATCTGTTAAGAGAGGCCTGGGACGGCCTTCCAGCTCTGACAGCCCAGGCATCTCTGGGATCCCGGGATCCCAGCAGCACCACTGACCCCGACCATCTGGGCCCCATGGACTCCAGACAGAACGAGGGGATGGACGGCCAACTCTGGGGACTTCTGCGGCACCAGGGACAGAGCTCAGCCCTGCAAAGCCCAGCTGCCGGAGGCTGTCTGAAGGCAGACGTCTGCTATAACTTCAGGATCAAATGGGTGTCGCGGCTTCCTCAAAGTTGGAACTGTTCGGCTCTGGACGGGGTCAGAGGACCAGAAGGAAGCTTCATGCATTCTCAGTGCTGCACTGCCTAGTAGGGGAAAGTGGCGCCCCTCCTGCCCCATCTCTGCCGGATTTGAACCATAAACACAGCCCTTTTCTGAAGAGAAGGGCTTAACACAAACCAGATGTGGTAGGGACTTTCCCCCACCCCCTCCTGGCCCTAAAATTAAACATTCAGTGTCTCCTCTGCCAAAATTCACTTGAAGGCCGAGCCTTAAAGAGCCAGCACCTCCAGTTCTCACCCTCACACGTTCTCCATCACATCCCCGCTTAAACAAAATGTCAAAGTCCCCAGATGGCAAGTGTGGATGGGGCGGCCCCCCAGGAGTGCCTGGTACCCATGCAGGCCAGGGACAGATATCAAAGGAAAGGTCACTGGAGAAGAAATGCTGATCCTCTATCATTGGCCCAGAAAGAACCGAAGGGCAACCTTCCAGGGGTGGTTCCTGTGCCTGGGGATTTGCCCCTGGGGACGGCGCGGGGAAGGTTTGCACATACAGGGACAGCCAGCTCGCGGGGAGCACCAGTCCTGTCCCTAGGGGACTGGCGAGATTCCTGGAAGAGTCCATTTCCAGGACTGGAGATGACAGTCTCTAGAAATGGGATGAATAACAGGTATCTGATTTATCTCTGATCTCATGCAAGGCTGTGATGGTTCAGACAGAGCCCACCCGGAGAGACCAGTGCTCTGCTGGGCTGCCAGGCTGGTGGGTCCCCTGTCCTGAATGCTCACCTGGGTCCTATAGATCCTTCCAACCCCAGCAGAAGGCCCTGACCATCCCATCCACCTAACTGCCCCTCCCCCACCACCTCCCCACGTCCCCTACCTGTGCTAGGGCCACGCCTCAGCGCCCAGCACTAATCAGCTGGCCCTGCAGAGGCATATCCTGTTTCCAAATCCATACCCTGCTCTTAAGCTCTGGGGACCATATCTTACACCTTCTATGCAATCCAAATAAATAAACAAATAATATGGAGAGGAATGGTGCTTCAGGTATAAATTCCCTGACTTGCTGTAAAACTGAATACTATTTTTTCTTTAAAAATATTTCATCCCACAACCCCAACACAGTCTTTTTCATTTCTGTCTATTATCTTTCTGTTTACACTGTTTTTTTTTTTTAATGTTTTCTTTATTTTTGAGAGAGAGAGACAGAGACAGCACGAGCAGGGGAGGGTCAGAGAAAGAGGGAGACACAGAATCTGAAGACAGGCTCCAGGCTCTGAGCTGTCAGCACAGAGCCTGACACGGGTCTCGAACCCACGAACCGTGAGATCATGACCTGAGCTGAAGTCGGGCGCTCAACCAACTGAGCCACCCAGGTGCCCGTGGTTTTTACAGTTTCAACTGATTAGAATGCATATACCGTACAGTGTTACTCTAACATTCAACAGTCTATTGGACAGTCTATCCCTGTATGATCTTTATAAATGTCATTCTAAAGGCTGAAAAATATGTCCCACCACTAGTACGTATCGGGAAGGTTTGTTAAATTCCTCCCCTAATGTTGCTTAGACTGGAAGCTTTTTTTCCCCAGAGGGCACAGAGCATATTCTAAGGCATTTCTGTCTCAGCTGGACAGTTTTCTTCAGACAAATTCCTGAAGGCTGGTGGGGGTGGGGTGGAATTACCAGGCCAAAGGGTATGAACATTTTCACCACTTTTGCTACATAAATGAGCCACAATGCTAACCCACAGTTTGCAATAAGCCGGAGAGCCTTCAGAAGGGACTCCATCCACCTGTTCATCTGAAACCCTGCCCTGACTGGATTCTTTTTCTCTTTGCAAAACTGTTTCTCAGTGGCACGTGTTGCCTGGAAGAGCTCATCATCTCTGGGCCTTCAGACAAGTTGCTCTGGGGGTCCTTTTTCTCATACCTGAGCTCCCAGGCCCACCTTCTCTATACCAACCCTTGTAACCCGAGTCCATGCTGATGTCAGAGGCATGCTGTGGCCCCCCTGAGGCCTGCTCTACCGAACTCCATCTCAATCTCCCCCTCAACTTCTGGGACTCGTGATCCCCTTCTACCCTGTGCCCCGCCCCCAGGTACCACATCCCCCCTGAGAAACTCCTCATAGAGAGGCAGAGGGGGTGGTTCTTGACCTAAAGTCCCCCAAATGACCCCCAGGGATGTGGAACTGTCCTGTCAAACGGGGTCTCACGTGCTCTCTCAGCTCCCTGTTGCCTGGGCCCATCTCTCTAGGTCAGTTGGAGTCTGTGCCCTCAAAACACACTGGTGCTGGCAGACCCCCAGGCTGAAAAGACCCAGGAGCACGGCAATGAGGAGGTGTCCACAGTCTAGAGCCAACTCAACCCACGCTGTCTGGATGAAAGCTAGAACCCAGACAACAGGGCACAGTCAGAATACGCCTCAACTGAGACTACGGGGTCAGAGGTCACTAAGGTGGGACAGGACAAGGCAGGGTACAGGGCGCTGAAAAGCCCTCTCTCCACAGGAAACCAAACAAGCGAGCTGGACAGTCACTGAAGGACACAGATGTTTGTGCTGCGTGAGCAGTGAGGGCCACCTGTCTGATAGAGACGGCCCCTCAGAATGCCCAGGCTGAGAAAAGCATGGCCTCTGCCATTAGCCCTGCAATATTGCTTTAAAGCAGCCTTGCAGACAGCCAACTGGCCCTCCCGCTCCAAAGCCAAAAGCAATTTCCGGTCAGCAAGGCAAGAACAGATCTTCTTTCCTTTCCTTACTTCCTTTCCCTCTAAGTAATATGGGTTTAGGGTCCAGAAGAGACACTTGGTTCACATTTGAAGGAAACGCCTACCATTCAGATGAGAGCAACGATATTCTCCAGGTAAGCCTTCATCGATGTTCTCTAAAACTTAAGTAGGGAGCTTGCTAGAAATGCAGATTCCTGGGCTCCGAGCCCAGAGCATTTGGTTCAGCAGATCTGGGCAAGGCCCAGGAGGCCACAGTTTGTACATGAAGCCTAGGTGGGCCACAGGCCACCCTTTAGTAAATACGGCATCGGAGTGAAACTCTCCCCTTGGGTGGTAGAGAGTGGACATGCCCCCTGGAACCAGACACCTATAGGGAAGTGGTAGGCACCTAATGTAGGTGCTCAATTAATGCAGTGTGGGCAGGAGGCCCTTGGCTGGTGCCCCCCTCCCCTCCTCAGAGCAAAGGAACCTCTCCTTCACACAGCAAAGCACATGCTGTCATCTCCTCAGGAGTCCCTCTCACCCTCCCAATTACCATGAGTCTTAATTGGACCCGCCTTTATAGTTCATTGCGGTTTCTGGGTAGGGAGGGGCAAAGAGGGTAGAGTGTCTAGTAAACCAGACAGAACAAATCAATGCCAGTCCGTCCATGTGGCCACAAGCTGGAGCACCATGAGGCCCTGACAGGGAGCTCTTGACCCCAATGACTCAAACAGCAGCTGAGTCATTTCAGTGGCTTCCCCCTTCAGGGCCCCCAACACCCAGAATCCCTCTGGTGAATCCCATGGCTCCAAAGTTCTGATCATCCACAGCCCCTGGACATCGGAAGACTGTCTGCAACTGTGCTGGATGGACTGCCTGTAGGACACTCAGCATTAGGGACACCAAGCATGTTCTAGGTACACCTCCAAGACAGCCTGAGGGTCCCGAGTATGGGTATGGGGGCTGGGGTGGCTCAAAGTGGAGCTCAGTGAAGCTCCATCTCCTCTTTCCCCAAGAAACACCAGTGGACCACCAGGTACCGTCCCCAACCAAAGCACACCTGACTCCACACATCTAGTACTACGTTAAAATGAAAAAATGGGAGAGCCAGAGCTGCAGGAGAAAGGAGTCTTCTGCACATCACCTCTTACATATCGAAAATGACACAAACATCCAGGAGTGTCACTAGCGTGTGCATAGCAACAAATGCCCCCAGGCGTTCACCCATGTTGGCGTTTGAAACCACCTAAGAGTTGGCTCTTAGAGTTCCCAGGGACTGAGGCCTCATTCCCTACTTCTGGTCAAGCCATTTCACAAACAGTCTGACTTCCTCTTCCCAGCCCAGCATCTGGGGCATTTCATCGGATACGTAACTGCTCAGGGGACAGAAGTAACCCTGCCGGTTGGGGGATGCCGGCAACCTCAGCTCAAAACCAGCACCCCAGTCAAGAGTTCAGCCAGGGCCCAGCAGGTGCTGGAAGCGGTCTCTCCCACCCTGAGGCTTCCTCCTGCAGACAGGGGTAGGGACAGTGTCTCCTGGGCCAGGGGAGGTTTGGTTCAGAGAAATGAAGGGAGGAAGTGAGAGCCGGGCGCAGAGCCGGCAGGTTTAGGTTCTCTTCCAGGACTTCTCCCACTTCCCTTCAATTTTACCAAGCACCCTGGCTCCTCTGACAAGCCTTACAGACAGACAGGAGCTTGTGACAATGTGGTCAGCAGCCAGGTCCGGGCAAAACCTTCCCAGACATGGATGCTCATGAGCCTTGTGTCCTGGCCCTGAGGTCCCGCCTGGCATGTGGTAGCTACTGAAGAAAGGCTAGGTGGCCAGTGGACGATTCGCCGCCCAAATACTTAAGTCCTAACCATTTTCTGACCCACCTTCTACGTATCTAGCACTAGGTTAAAATGTTAACAGGGGCTGTTAAGCCCACGGCCAGGCAGGCCAGTGACTAAGATATTCTGGGTCAGAGGAAGATCGGGTGCCCGCCGTGCCAGGCAGGAGGGCACCTAGGATTAATGGGACCACCACAGTTCCCACTCCTGTCCGACAAGAGGCAGTGGGGTCACTACAGCAGCACCCCAAACCAACACCTCCGGCTCTCAGCATGGGAGAATTCCAGGCACTCTCCATCTTCTTCCTTGTACCGTGCTGTATTTTTCACAATGAGCGTTACATTCTTTTTTTTTTTTTTAATTTTTTAATGTTTTATTTATTTCTAGGAGAGAGAGAGAGAGAGAGAGAGAGAGAGACAGCGTGAGCAGGGGAGGGTCAGAGAGAGAGGGAGTCACAGACCGAAACAGGCTCCAGGCTCTGAGCTGGCAGTCAGCACAGAGCCCGACGTGGGGCTCGAACCCACGAACCGCGAGATCATGACCTAAGTGAAAGTGGGACGCTTAACCGACTAAGCCACCCAGGCGCCCCCATTACATTCTTTCTTAATTAACTTAAAAAGATACGTTTGTGTATTGCTGGTGGCGTATTAAGTTATCCATCTTATAAAGGCAACTGATGAATAGGTAAAATGGACATCTCTCTGGACCAATGAACTCAGATCCCTAAAATGCAGGAAAACGTCCACACGAAAGGACTATTTAGAGAGGCATTACCTAGGATAGACAAAAACTGGAAACTGTGGAGATGTCCAAAGCGGGGAGAATTAAGTGAGGAGAGGAGACAGCATCTCACTGAGGACAGAAGCAGCTGGTGAAGGTGGCATGCCGGCCCAGCCCCGACTGGTAAATCATTTCCTTCCCAGGGCAGGGGGGCAGGCATCCCTGTTCTGTGGCAAAGAGCCTGAGGCCAGAGGCACCTTGTTGAGATGTGGAGCTAATCCAAATATGCTCCCAGAGGACCGCCTTGGCCTCCACCACCTTCCTTCTGAAAAGGTAGATGGGCCAACCTCTCATTTTCCTGACAAAACAGCAGCTTCGGGCCTCCCGTGCCCGGTGCCTAAAGCCAACAGTCCTCTCCTCTGTGCAGGCCTCAGAAAACCTCTAGCAAATGCAGGGCCCAGGAGCCCAGCCCTGGACACACACCGGCCAGCGAGGGTTTCCGGCGACTACAAGGAGTGAGGCCCCACCTCAGCTGAACCCCTCGAAGCAGAAGGACGGGATTTCATTATTCAGCTTCTGGCAGAAATGCCTTCACACAAGTGTGATTTAACACCATGCCTCTGGCTCCACTGGGGTTGCTTTGAGAACCAACGTGCAGGGGGCGCCGGGCTGGCTCAGTCAGCGGAGCTTGCGACTCTCGATCTCGGGGTCGTAAGTTTGAGCCTCATGCTGGGTGTAGAGATTACTTAAAAATAAAAATCTTTTACTTATTTATTGTTTAGTGTTTATTCATTTTTGAGAGAGAGAGAGCAGGGGAGGGACAGAGAGAGAGAGAGAATCGGAAGCAGGCTCCAAGCTCTAAGCTGTCGGCACAGAGCCCAATGCAGGGCTAGAACCCACGAAAGGTGAGATGATCTGAGCCGAAGTTGGATGCTTAACTCACGGAGCCACCCAGGCGCCCCTAAAAATAAAAAATCTCAAAAAAAAAAAAAAAAAGAACCAATCTGCAAGAAAAGTCTCTTGTTCCGTGAAACCACACCGACAACAGCACCCACCACACCACTGTACAATGGAAAAGCCCCTGGTGCTCAGTAATTACTAAAAGTGTCTCTTTCCCATGAGCTGATATACTTCCTTTTATTAGGAAATAAATGCATGGTAATTCCAATTTCCCCTTTTGTTCTGGCTACCAGGAAGCTTGGAACGAGGGTCAGGGCAAACCAAGAAAAACTAACCTCCTTTAACACTGTCACCTCATCCTCACCTTGACGCAGCTCAGATCTTCCAACTCTAAAACTCAGTTACACACGAGCCTTTTGAGGAGCTCTCCTCAAATGCTTTTTGGAAAGAGGCAGAAAAGTACAAATAAAAAACCATTCACGAAATAAACTCAATACTTGGATCTCACTTCCGTCAGGGAAGGAACACAAAGGCCGTGTAGCTGTATGTGAAAAAGCAACTCTTTAATAAGAAATGAAAAAACAGAACTAAACTGTACATACGCTATGGTTACCGCTATCAAAAAGAATGCATGTGTGAGGACAAAAACAGACATAGGTTTCTGGAACCATAAATCATTGTGTTTAGGTGAAAGGGTTAAAATGGTCATGGTTTATGAGAGACTCTTGAATGCTGACNAGTCATGTTTTTTTTTTTTTCCCCTCTGAAGGTGCTTCTCTTCTCGAATGGCAGCAGAGGCCCACGTGGGTGAATCCAGTACGCAAGCCGAGGCCAGAGTCACCTGGCCTTTCCCGGGTCATCCCCAGGGCTGCCACACTGGGGGGTGGAGACGGGCTGCAAGCCCACATCCGCCTCCTTAGGGACTGGAACCCAGCAGGTGGTGGTCTGGACTTCTTAGGGTCATAGGGTCTTGAAGAAGATGGCCGGTGCCCCGAAATCACAGCAGTTTGAGATTCCTGTCCTCACCATCTGTCAGCAGGCATGTTCTGAACGCACCCTCCTGAGAACAACAAACTAAACGCCTGGACACGTGGCTGTGGGGAGGGGCAGGAGCCACATGCCATGACCACTGACCTCTAACTGCCTGGACTTGACTGGCAAACCAGCGACCCCTCAGCCTTCCCACGTCAGATCAAATGCCACTCCCTCCAGGAAGCTTTCCTCCTCCACCTCCAGAGAGGGCTTTCACACCTGACTGATGGGCATTCACAAACAGCCTGCACGTCTCCTTGGAAACCCTTGGCACACCTGAAGTCACATCCTGGGTGGCCGTCCAGCCCAGGGGACTGCGGGCCCAAGGCCACTACAGTTGCAGATGGTACCCGGGCCACATGAGCCTCCTCCCTGCTGAGGACCAAGGTTTGGGCGAGTAGACTAGAAGCTTCCTCCATTGGACTCAGGACCCCCAGGGCTGCCAGAATGGCTGGCGGCTGCGTCTGCTGCATCCAGCTCTTCTCCAGTGATGGCAGCCCACGTCAGGCAGGGAGGCATCGGGCATCTGAGGGACAGCCTAGCCCCGGAGAGCAAGCAGGTCTTCAAGGCTGACTCATCACCCTGCAGGTGGAGTGAGCTCACTCCCTTCCAGGGCATCCTCAAACTAGAAACCCACAGCAGGGATGGTTCCCATGGCAACCGGCCAGCACCTCCTCCACAGCCGCCCTCCCTGGAGCGCCATCCGCCCGTGCCACGGGTCACCTAACCCGCCCTCCTCAGCCTGAACCCTGAGAACACAGAGTGGGGGCCTGGGGGCCAGCCAGGGCAGAGCCCTCCCCCCTCCCCGCTCTCATCAGCTTCAACAAGTCTACCTAACATACTCGAGACCAGGTACCTCATGACCCCACCGTTCAGTCCTTCTTTGGAGAAGTCTGATGATTAGAAATTCTGAGCTAGACTCCATCTCCCACACAACTCCCACCAGCACTACTTGGCCGCCTTGGGCCTCCCAACGTGGTTCGGAGCCTTCTCTGCACAGCCAGGCTCCTTCGACTACTCCTGACTTGGCTCCCACTGTCCCCACTGGACCCCAATCCTCTCAATGCAGTGTCCAGTTCAGACAGCCGAGCGCTGAGCAGGGCTCAGGACGAGCCCAGAGCCCGCTGGGGCCCTGAAGATGACTCACCGGGTCCGCTGTCACCCACCCCCAGGCCTCTTTCTCTCCAGCTGCTCCCAGCCCACTCCTTCTCACTCATCCCCTGCCCTGCCCTGCCCAGAGCTTCATACTCACTGTTCATGCCTTTGGTCATACTCTGTGCCTGGCCCACCTCCCCCGCCTTCGCCACCACCCTCCTGGCCTGACTCACCCAGACATACTCTAGATTTGATTTTTAGCTCACTTTATCACCTCCTCCAGGAAGTCTTCCCTATCTCCTCCAAGGTGGGATGGGGCCTTCCTTGGGCTCCCTTCACTATACTGCCTGTGATATCTTTGTGACAAGGCAAGGTGGGTTTATAGGCCTGTCACCCACTGGCCTCTCAAGCACCTTGCCCTGACCTGGAAAGAACAAGTGCTTAATATTTATTAAATCTGGGTGGTGAGCACATAGGTCTTTGTTGCAGTATTCTCTATACTTTTTCTTATATTTCAAATGTCATTTAAAAAAATAAAATGATCTGCCCTCATGTGAATTGAGAGGAAAGACCCCTGTTAGCGGCAGTGCCTTTGGCCACAGGTTTATGTCTGACAGCCTCAACTATCTGGCTGAACTCATCCTTCGGAAACTCACCTCCCACCCTGGGGCTGGAGGAATGCCACGTGGCCAGTTACCAAGCAGTCCGTTCAAACCTTCTGGAGCATCTGCGTGGGGCTCAGCACAGTGGTGACCCCGAGGATGAGTGTGCATTAGTACTGTAGTATCATCTCACCTCCGCTGTCCTTCTCATTCGTGAGAACACAGCCCACGCCAGCACGCGAACCTCACTGTACACTAGCCCACATGGCCAAACGGGACGGGGAGGTTTCGCTGCTAAGCGGTGAAGCTGCGTAATGGGTATGTCGGGATTCATTACACTATCCTCTACTCCTGCACTTGAATTCTCCATAACAATTAGATTTTTCTTTCTGAACTTACTCACACAACTAATATACCCAAAGTGCCTTCCACATTGCAGGCATCGTGGATAAAGAGAGAAATAAGAAACAACCCTTCCCCATCCCTGCCATGAATTGAAAACTTTTATTAAAGTCTAAATTACTGGGGCACCTGGGTGGCTCAATCGGTTAAGCATCTGACTTCGGACTGGGTCAGGATCTCCTAGTTTGTGAGTTCCAGCCCCACATCGGGCTCTCTGTGCTCAGTGTGGAGTCTGCTTGGGATCCTGTCTCCCTCTCTCTCTCTCTGCCCCTCCCCTACCTGCCTGTGCTCCCTTTCTTTCTGTCTCTCAAAAGTTAAAAAAACTTTTTTTTAATTCTAAATTACTTGCTATCTTATCCCTCCTTGAAAATTAACACCTGATGGGACTTGTGAGAAGACAACACTGACCTCCCCAAGGGAAGAAGAGTTAATGAGCGGCTTTGGGCGCTGCGTCTCCCTAGCCCTGGCTCCTCCACCTACAGGGTCTCCCCCCTGTACTGGGGCAGCCCCCCATTCAGAAAGTGGCCACAGAGCTGCTGCCCATCTCACAAGCCCACAGGAAGCCTGCAAAAGACAGCCTTCCCCTCAAAGGGCAGGATCCAAACACCCTTCATTCTATCATTACAACTTTTCCTGAAGCCCTCCCAGTATCAGGTGCTGGACCAACTTTGGAGCTACAAATAAAGGCCACGCGGACATCCCTGACTTAAGGGAATCGTGGTTTTACTAACTGGAAATCCCTGGATTCAGGTCCTAGCTCTGCCACTTACTAGCCACAGGACGTTGGGTAAATTATGAAACCTCTCTGGGCCTCAGTTTTCCCATCTGTAAAATGGGGATATAGTGCCTGCCTCACAGGGTTGTTGTGAGGATTTTATGGGTCAGTGCCTGGGAAGTCCTTATCCCAGTGCTGAGATGCAAAACGCTAAGTACGGTGCCAGGCATGTAGCATTAGAAGCATTACTTCATGTGACTCCTGTGTTAGTATTATTCACCAGGCCCCCACAGCCTATTAGCAGGTGGAGGGGACAGTGGAGCTTGAAATGCAAAGAAGAAATCACAGAGGCAAGGCCAGATTCAAGAGACAGGCACAGATTGGCTCCGGTTGTATTTGCCCCATTATGTTCGCCTGCCTGAGCTTTTCCCGGCGAAGCCACCACCACAGCCTAATGGGTGAGCGGTGCCCGAGAGCCTGTAAATGCTTTCCATCTGGCCTCTTCTCTCAGAGGAAGCCAGCGATGCCCCTTCTTCACGCCCAGCCTGCCCATACCTAGGGTGCCATAGCCAGGCTGAGTGGTATTTCCCTGTTCAGGGCTTTTGTCTCTTTAAGCCAGCTGTCAATTTCTGCTCACCCCCGGGTGTTAGGTGAGAGGAGCACGTTAGCCCCCACAGCCCTGGGTGCGAATCTCCGTCTGCAGTATGCCAGCCTCGGCGTATTATTTGAGCCCCTCGCCTGTAAACAGAGCTAATGCCTCCTACCTTGTTCTGAGGATGAAATAATAGTGTGATGTGAAACAACAGCTGGCACAGGGCCCACAACCACTGTGACTGTGTCAGGGGGTGGAGCCCGGAACAGCCCCCCAGACAAAGAACCAGCCCAACCCTGTCACGGGCGAGAAGTTGCCATACTCGGGGGCTGCCAGCAAAGGCATGGCCAGCACCCCTGTGCTCCAAGGAGGGCGAGCAAATGTGCCCCTCCCCAGCACAGCCTCATTCCCAAGACCCTCCTTGGGGGTGCCCAGTGCCTGGGGTGTCACGCAAAACAAGAGGGAAAGAGAAAAGACATGGGGAAGAAAGGAGGAGGCCAAAGAGAAGCCCCCACCTAGCCCTGAGCTGCCCCCACCTCCACTTCGAGGCAAGGCACCGGGGGCTGTGATGGCAGGGACCAGAACTCCAGCAGCACTTACAGCAGAGCACGCCCACCACCCTGGAACGCAGCCCCCCCGCCCCCCACGCCTTATAGGTGAGGGGCAGGTGCGGCTTGTCCAGCATCACACAGCAGCCACAGGCACAGCTCTAAGGAACTTCCGGGTTCCGCAGGGAAGTGCAGGAATGTGTGTGTCAGAAGAGAGGTATTTGGGGCCCAAGGAGGGTGGAGACTCAGTTCAATCTCTAGTGAGGGGCTTCCAGTCTCCAGCCAGGGCGGGCAGCTGGTGCTCGCCGCTGAGCAGGAGGAACCTGGCAGGGAGGAGGTGGCCAGGCCAGTGGCGAGGACGGTGGGCTCTGGCCGGGCAGCCCTGAGTTCGAAGACTGGAACGGCACTCAAGTGCTGCGTGGCTTGGGGCAAGTTGTTTAATCTCGCCAAAGCTCAATTTCTTCTGCAAAGTGGGGATGAAAATGAAATAGTACTTATACTCAACAGTGCGGTTATGATGATTGATATAATGCACATTACGGACTTAGCAGTGGGCTGGGCATATAGCGTTAGCTGTTAATGTGAAGACCAGGTCTGCTAGTACCACCAGCACCACCTGCACCTGTCCCTTTGGCTCATTTCTCGCTCCCTCCCTCAACTGTAATCTCAGGAGCCAGTCCCAGGAACATCTGGGTACAAGGGTGGCCATACAAAGGACCCACCTGTCAATCACCACCTCCAACCTGGCAGAGCGCAGCTGCCGTCATATGTGAAACTCACCTGAACTCGACCACCCACACACTACCCAGAACCCGGCAGCTCCAGCCAGCTGCCATCGGAACACAGAGGCTCACGCTGCCTGTCCGTCAGCAGGTGTTCGGAGCCCACCCACAAGTATGACCTCAGAAGACGGTTTATGTGTGCCTGGAATAAACAGTCCTTACCAAAACCAGCCCCACAAGGAGTGAACTCATGGCAGAACCCCCTTGGACAAGGTCAGATCACCATTATGGACCTCAGTGTCTTCATCTAAGTGGGGAAGACCAGGTGACAGCAGAGTTCCCTTCAGGCTCTGGCATTCTATGACTTGACTTCTTCAAACTGCTCCAAAGCAGGGGCGCCTGGGTGGCTCAGTCGGTTAAGTGTCTGACTTCAGCTCAGGTCATGATCTCACAGTTCATGGGTTCGAGCCCCACGTCATGCTCTGTGCTGACAGCTAGCTCAGAGCCTGGAGCCTGCTTTGAATTTTGTGTCTCCCTCTTCTCTGACCCTCCCTTGCTCACGCTGTCTCTCCCTCTCCCCCCCTCTCAGAAATAAGTAAAACATTTTATAAAATTAAAAAAAAAACCAAAAAAACACTCCAAAGCAAAGAAGGGCTAGAGCGGGGTTCTGGGAGTAAACAAAGTAGAAGACAAGGCTGCCTATTGACACCCGTCTCTTGGGCAGATTCCAGGCTGAAATCCCTGCTGCCTGGCTCAGCTCGACCTCTCCTACCTCGTGCGGATCCTCTGACACAGCTAAACCTACACCAAAGAACAAGGCTGAGCAGCCCACCTTGCAGTGCGCAAAGATGCTCTCCCCGCCCCCAGACCACACCTGGAGCACCCAGCCTAGAAGGCAGAGCTAACAGACCCTTCACCAACCCCAAATAAGGCTCCCTGCCCTCCACTGGCACCTGGCTTCCCACATGGCCACACCCCAAGCAGGCATTTCCAGAATAAGAGAGTGCAGCCAGAGCCCAAGCCACAGGGAACCACTGGATCCCGCAGGGAAGCTCAGTCACCTGGCCCCACCCACGCCCTCCCTAGAGGGCAGGAACAAATTCCTGAAAGCTGAGGACACAGAGGACTCCTAAAGATAAGAGTCTGTGTACTGGCAGAATAGTTAGTTTCAGGGCCCGGCCGGGAAGCCCAGGAATCGACCTCAAGATCACCTCTAGAAGCACCTGGCTCTACTGAGCAACCCCCCCGCCCCCATCGAGGGGACAGAAAAACAGAGTGCTGGCATTGACCCAGACCTTAGAGATCATCTCCATGCGGCATCTCCAACACAGCACCCCCTCCCCATCCTGGACCCCAGTCCTCTCCTCTTATAGGTAAGGATCAGGTGCGGCTTGTCCAGCATCACACAGCAGCCATACGCAGCTCTAAAAACAGACCTGGGTCTCCTGTGGCCCTGGTACGTGACACACAACTGCTCTCCTTGTTCCGAGGGGGACAGAACAGGGTCCTCCCAGCCAGCTCTCTGGACGGATGGTTCAAAGCGGACAGTTTTTCCATACCTAGTCCTCTCGTAAGTGCCACCTGCCAGGGTCCCAACAGGAGGCAGGTGGACTAAGGTCCTGCTGGACCCCATGTGCTGGGAAGCTGGAGGGTCTGCAGGTTCTGTCTGGTTCCATGCGCGTCCCCCTCCATCCCCCTGGCGGGGCTGCTGCGGCTAGACAGCAGGCTGCTGACGTCCACCGCTGGAGAGAGAACCTTCAGTGCTGGCACTGCAAGGCTGTACTTCCTCTGAGGCCCCCTAACCCACATAAGAGGACCAGAAACTCCCTAAGATTTTCTGAAGGAGGGGCCCTAGCCAAATCCAACAGGGGCAGGGAGCAGAGGGACGTGTCGGCACGGCCAGTACCTTGGGAGAGGAATGCGAAGCGGGCTGCCAGCCAAAAGAAGAAAACACAACAGCTGGAGCTGGGGCGGAGGGGGCACACTGGCTCCCAGCCACCCTGCTGCCATCAGACGCCCTGGGAGGGGGTGTCGAGCAGCGTGGCAGGGCTGAGGTCATTGAGCTTGGACCCCATCTCAAGCATAAGGCCGGCTTCCCTGACCTCCGGCCTCCTCTGGCCTCTAGGGCACACCTCTGGGGCTGGGGAGCCGGCCGGGGCTCTGCTCTGGGATTCAGCTCCATCACTGAAGCGGCCCCTGGTGACTTGGACTGTTGCCACCCAACACCTCAACATCCGCCAGACATTTCCCGCTGGACGGTGGCTGCCACACCCCCTCCAAAGGCACCCACGGTCACCGTTCAGCAGATCTAATATTTGGTGAGCACCTACTGTGTGCCAGGCACAGCACGGGGCCCCGGAGAAGTCACCCTGCACAGGGTACGGGAGCACATTTCCCACCACAGGCCCGGGCCCCCCAAACAGAGAAAGAACGTGGCTTTCTCTTCTTTAGGGGGGAAGGGGAGGAGGCCCTAGGTAGTAAATACCAGCAAAGTCACCATCTACGCGAAGACCTCTACGACAGATTGCAAAAGTAGCCCCAATGCTTCCCCCCGCCCGCGCCTATCTCCTCTACAAGTAGCTTTGCAGCGCCCTCTCACTTGTTAAAATTCTCAGGCCCCACCCCAGACCTATACAAACCCTGAAGATGGGGTCCAGCATCTGTATTTTAACTAGACTTCTGGGTGATTCTGATGCACAGTCAAGTTTCAGAACCACCCTTCTAGGCTTCAAGGCTCTGAGATGAGGTGGCCAGAATGTGTCTAGATCCCAGTGGCACAGCCTTCCAGGAGCCCTCTACTGGGGGGGCTCCCACGAGATACCCAGACCCACCTCCAATCATCCGAGGAGCCCCAAGTCATTCATAAATCAGTGATATCCCCTGAGAAAGCTCCAAACGTCTTCAGAGCCAAGAGTTTCACAACAGCGCCCGAGGCGACTGTGATGGAGACTGCCAAGAGGCTGCCAACTCGCCTGTCCTTGACCAGCTCCCTCCTGCCCATCCTCTACCCAGGCGTGAAGCGAGTCAGGCAAGGGCTGAGTGGCCAAGAGCCAGCAGAGAAGGAAGAAAAGGCCAGAGCCGGGAAACCGGGCATAGGCAGGGAGACATAACTGGAATCCCACTGGCCGCCCCCGGGGCCCAGCCAAGAAGGGCTCAGCTGTGACCCCCCACCTCTGCCTCTTCCAAAACTCTACGTGCAGAGAACGACTAACTTCCAAATGTTGCAAGATGCCACTGTGACACATAAAATGCAAACTCATTTAGAAGCATTCCCAAATTCACAGTAGCGCTCTGTCATTACATATTTGCTTCATCAAGAAGCAATAAAAGCCCAACTGCTATCCTGGGAGGAGAAAACCTGGCAAAGCAGGGAGTCCCTATGAAACTGACTCTTGGAGCCCCAGGAAAAGAGGGCAGCAGGCAAGGGTGTGGGTGCCCCCAGGAAATGGGAGCCAGGTGCCAAAAACCCCCGTGGGAGCTGAGAAAAGAAGAAACCGAGGCTGGCTGCTCTTGCCCTCCCTCCTCAAATACCAGGGAGGCTCTGAGCCCCGAGGGGACGCACAGCGGCAGGTGTAACACAGAGAGCCACCTGCAGCCTCTGGTCCCACCTGCCATCTGTAAGCCACTGTGCAACATGGACAAGTCCCTCAAGTCCCCCAGCCCCTCCAGGCCTCAGCCGTGAAACAGGGCGGAGCCAGGCCGACCTCGACAGCTCCAGGCCACAGGAACAGTGTGAGCAGAAAGGACGGCATTCAAGAGTGCGGTGCTATGTTGGGTGTGACACCATTTATGTAGCTTTTTAAAAAATGTTTATTTATTTTTGAGAGAAAGAACGAAAGAGAGAGAGAGAGAGACAACAAACAAGGAGGGGAGGGGCAGAGAGAGAAGGACACACAGAATCCAGAGCAGGCTCCAGGCTCCACACTGTCAGCACAGAGCCCAACACGGGGCTCGAACCCACGAACCTGAGCCACGGTTGCATGCTTAACCAACTGAGCCACCCAGGCGCCCCCATTCATGTAGTTTTAAACAGGCGCAAAGAAAGATAGAGACAACTACACAGGCAGGAACTGTATAAACCAACGCTGAGGAAAGAAAACACCCAGCAAGAGCAGCGGTTAATTCCAGCGAGGAAGGGAACAGCACTGGGGAGAGGAACACCAGAACCCCACCTCTGCCTACAAGGCCTTTGTGAGCTGGCCCTCAAAGCAGAAAACCGAGAAATAACAGCTGTAACCACCTGAGCCTTTGCAAGCCTTTTTAAACGTCCTTACCTCCAGCTAAGTCATCGCACGAGGTGCTGCAAAGACTAAAGGAATTAATATCTGGGAAACCCTCAGAGCGTGCCTGGTCCACAGCACAGTACGGGGCTGGCACGTGCAGGGGGCAGGCCGGGGGGGGAGGGGGGTGACACTCAGCTCCGCATTCCCTGGGTCTAGGCCTAAGCTTGGTCTTTCTGAACCAGCAGCTTCCATGAAAAGGGACTCAGGGACAGGTCCCCGAGCCTGGCCCCTCTGCGCCCGCTGTGGCCTTAATGCTTGTGCCAAGCAGTCCTAGTACAGGAGGAGCTCCAGACAAGCCCACTGAACTGAGACCCCCGTGCAGCACTCCGTAATTTTTTTAAAGTTAATTATGTAGAAGGAACCTCTAAACTAACTACAGCTTAACTTAAACAAACAAATAACAACTCAAAAAAAAAGTGGCTCTCACTGAAATGAAAGTTTGGGGCAACATCTAAATTAAAAAGAGGCCTCCGGGCTTCACGCACGCAAAGATCCCTCCCCACAGTCCCAGCCAGGAGCCAGGATAAAGGGCAGGAAACCAGGGGTCTGGCTCCACTTCCCCTGCTCCGGGAACGCAGGATTCACGAGCCGCCCCCTCCATCTCCCGGCTCCCAGAGCCAAGTCTGGAAAAGCACTTTGGGTTCCTGGAAAGAAAGGCCTTTCCGAAATATCGGGAACTCAACTGGAAAGTGCCGTTAAACATTATCTGGAGGATGTCTGCGGAGTTTGAAAGGGAGCCACTCCTCGGCCAAAGTCAAATCGGTGGCCAAAATCAACAGGGGGGCTTCTCAGAGCCAGAGAGACACACACGTGTGCCTGCACTCACATGGACACTCAAGGCCGTGCTCACAGAGCCGGACAGACATGGCCTTCAGGACCCCAGAACCTCCGTAAAAGTTGCCGCCCCCTGCAGGCTCCGCTCTGGTTGGCAGCGGGGGCCCTATTTTCTGGTGTCGGCCCTTAGAAGAAGTGAAAGCCCCACTTCCGTCCACCCCTGAGTCACAGGCCATTCCCACACTGGACATAAGGAGAAAAGGGAGTGTCTGTAGCAGGCCCCCACCCACCCGAGTACAAGGCTTGCTGCCTGTCCTCCAAGATGGAAAGCCAAGTTCCACTAGGAGACCTGCCTGAAGCAGGCCACCCACCTCGACGTACCCACCCCTCCTGTCGGTTCACCTACAGAGGATCTGAAAATAGAGCTCAGCACCACTCCGTTCTGTTCCCATCCGTTTATAATCAGCTTTACAGATGGCTTTTAAAAAATAAATCTTTGGGCCCGTGAAAATGCTCTCCTACAAGCCCCGGCCTGGCCTCAAATCACAGGTCTGTGACTGTGCTCGGAACGGCCCCACAGTATCCGCCACCAAGAAACAGGAAAATCAAGGTAGGGAGGAGGCAGCTTGTCAAAAGCTCCCTTCCCCCAAGGATCGCTTTTCTGCCATCAGCCGAATCACCTGGGGCCTCTGATTTGGACCCTGAGCTGAAAGGTTCAATGCCAGGGGCCAAGAAGGGCACTGTCCTACCCCCAGGGTCATCCCCTGGCCGGTCCCAGCGCAGAAAAACCAGATCTGCTTACACCAACCTAAGCCTCACTATCCCGCCCTCCCCAACTTTCTTTTTACCAGCCTCAAGGCTTCAACAAGAAAGGCCAACTTCCCATTCCATGTGCTTTCAAAAGCAAAATAAACACCTCAGCTACCTGGTGACCAAACAAAGGGAAAGATGAACAGGTGAGGGTGAAGGAGCAGAGGAGGGACATGGTTGAATCTTAAAGCAGGGAAGCCAGTCCCCAAAGGCTGGAGTTGGCTCTACAGAGGTCACCAGGGACACCTAGGGCCCTCCAGGTTCTGGGGACCTGAGTGTATTCTGATCAGTTATTCTTTAGCAAAACGGTGTGGAGAAATACAACTAGAATGCTCCCCTACCTCTTCAACTGAGAAAGGCAACTTCAGAAAGGCCCTGCTCACCCGACTCAGACTACACGCCCTCCAGTCAAAGACCTGGATTCAAAACCAGCTCTACCCCATTCGGGTTGCAAGAGAGACCCTGATAAGGTCACTGAGCCTTTCTGAGCTTTACTTGCCCTGTCTACAAAATGAGGAGAGGGCCTCACAAGTTTGCTGATCATGACTGATGGAAGAGAAAACCATGTGTGAAAGCACNTCACTGAGCCTTTCTGAGCTTTACTTGCCCTGTCTACAAAATGAGGAGAGGGCCTCACAAGTTTGCTTATCATGATTGATGAAGAGAAAACCATGTGTGAAAGCAGAAATGTTAAAAAATCATGCATCATGGGGTGCCTGCCTGGCTCAGTGGGTAGAGCACATGACTCCTGATCTTAGGGTCGTGAGTTCGAGCCCCACATTGGGGGTGGAGTTTATTTTTAAAAAATTATGAATCATATAATGACTACTTGATTATATACCACGTTTAGTTGTTCCCTATGATTTCATTTACATAAGCCTTGTCTCTCAAAACATACATGACAGAATAGCAAAAGGTTTGTCTATACTTCTAGTTGAGTCAAGTTCCGAGATCAATGTGCCTGGGTTCGTTCATAACCTGGCTCACTTGCTGGTTGATCTTGGGCAGGACACTTAACCTCACTGAGTCTCAGTTTCCTGTCTGCAGAAAGGGAAATAACAGTACCTTCCTCAAAGGCTTGACGGACTGAGGTAATCCAGACCGTGCAACCCACAAACAGCGTGAACTATTATTATTTGGGGAACCAAGACATTCTTACGAAATACTGGCTGGTTGGTATAAAAGAGTTACCTCTCCTTTCCAGTCTTCCTTCTCTCATCTTCTCGTCCCCTCCTGGGAGGTGGACAGTGTTCACATGATCTCCCAGACCTTGGGCTTGGGAAATGCTTTCAACCAAAATGAAAGGTTCCCTGTAAGGACCAAGGGTACCTTCATTCCCAGGCCCTTCTTGCTCGGCCGCTGTTGAGAATGTTATTTTATATTTCCAAGCTCAGGACTTTCCTCTATCGTGTATGAGCATCCCACATCCCATATACGGCTGCCATGAACGTTAAATGTGGCCACCGACAGAACACATCTACCACACGAGCCATGTGCATCAAGGGCTTCTTTATGTCCCCCACTACCCCCCATCATTGTGAGAGATGACAGGCCTGGAGAGGACCCCATAACCTCTCAATAAAGAGCAGACACCAGCCCAAAAGTAGCCCGCTGCAGCCAAGGACCAAGCAGGCAGTTTCCAGGGTAACAGCATCCTCTGCATCTACTCCTGATTTCCATCCCCGGCTGCTTTTGATTCTCTTCCCGCCTCTGTAGTGGGCTAAGTCACCTCTTCCCACTATTGCTAGGCAACCCTGAGCGCAGTGCAGCTGCCTCCTGGGGGAGGACCCCACTCCCCCTCCCCCTCTCAGGACTAGGGAGAATGCCCCCCCCATGGACCCCGTTAACCCTGGGGAGGGNCCTTGGGGAAGAGAGGAAAGCCACCCCCCCCCCTTCCCCACCCCAGCCTTCTACTTGCCTGGGCTTATCTGCGATCTATTCTTAGGCAGCCTCCAAGCACAGGGTCACATGGAGCTTTTGTGAAAGCTGCCCCCTTGATTATTTACCTCTTCTGCGGCTCTCCCACTCATGCACCATGAACCTGGATCCTCGACCTTAGAGTAAACAGTGAGCAAGAGACAACAGGTAGACAGACACGAATGAGGAAGACGGGCAAGGAGGCAGGAGCACCAGAAACTCCCGTGAGGCTCCTTAGTTTCGGAGGTGGGAGGACAGGCTACTGTCATTCTCTTCTCTGTATTACTTAGCATTTTCTGCGGTTTTTTAAATTCCATTTTTAAATTAAGATAGAATTATACCATAAAAGTCACCCATTTGAGTGGGTTTTAGTATATTTATATACATTTAGATTGTATTTACATATATTTCGTGGATACATATTTAGAGCAAGTCTTAGTTTACTTAGTATCTAGTTTTGAGTGTATTCACAAGGCTGTGCCACCATCACCACTATCTAATTCCAGAATGTGTTCATCCATCGCTGGGTTTTGCTTTTTGTATCTGTTTTCTCTGATCAGTGTTCCTAGAAATGCCCGCATTTGTTTTATAAGCAACAGAGCAAAGTGGTGAGGAGGGAAATGTTGGAGCCACACTGCCCACCTCTCATTGGCTACGTGATCCTGAAGTTTCGCAGCTGCTCCAAGCCAGCTACCTCATCCGTGAAATGTGGATAAAGTGCCCACCTCACAGGACTAGATGTGCTAACACAATACAGGGTTGCTAACACAGTGCCTGATACTTAGCCTGTGGTCGGAAAGGGTGAGCCACTATGGAGATTATGAGAAAAAGAATTTTTTCTTTAAGTACAGCTCTGCTCCCAGCTCTGGCCCCTGGGAAGAACCCAAGCTATTGAGGACTGCCATCAGTTTTGCTTATTTGTCTGGGAGGGCTGAACAGGGCACACAGAGTGGGTAAGCTGGAGTCATGGCCACTGCCTAGGTGGCTCTGGGCATCACTACACCAGACCTGAGGTGCCCACTGTGTTGAGAATCTGCCAGATAATCTCCAGCCAGGACATGGGAGCGGGGGCTGGAAGAGAGCACCTGACCAGCCCTCTCTGTACATGTACCTCCCANCAGCTCTGCTCCCAGCTCTGGCCCCTGGGAAGAACCCAAGCTATTGAGGACTGCCATCAGTTTTGCTTATTTGTCTGGGAGGGCTGAACAGGGCACACAGAGTGGGTAAGCTGGAGTCATGGCCACTGCCTAGGTGGCTCTGGGCATCACTACACCAGACCTGAGGTGCCCACTGTGTTGAGAATCTGCCAGATAATCTCCAGCCAGGACATGGGAGCGGGGGCTGGAAGACAGCACCTGACCAGCCCTCTCTGTACATGTACCTCCCACTGAGAAGGTAGGCTTCTGGGAGCTGGGACTAGAAGCCTGACCTGGGACCCAGTGAGAAAACTTGATGTGTTGACAGGAAGGCGGCTGGCTCATTCAGTGGAGCACACAACTCCTGATCTCAGGGTTGGGAGTTCGAGCCCCATGCTGGGTTTAGAGACTACTTTAAAAAAATAAAATCTATTTAAAAAAAAAAAAAGAGGAAGGTGGGCTTCCAGGGTGACTCTGAGCCCTGGTTTGCTGGGTCTCCCGCCCCCACCGCTCCCAAGGTCCCCTGCGCCTCCCTCAGGGTCAGGTTTGGGCAGGTGGTGCTTAGCAGGACGCTGGTGCCTCAGCAGGGAGACAGAACCCTGGGCTGAATCAGGAGTCCAATCAGGGGCTCAGTCAGTGGAGCATACGACTCTTAATATCAGGGCTGTGAGTTCGAGCCCCACATTGGGTATAGAGATTACTTAAAAATAAAACCCGAAAAAAAAAAAAAAAAAGGGAACCCAATCGGGCTGACCCAGAGCGGCCAGGACTAAGGGACCAGGCTGAGGGGTTTCCTCAGCCCACGGCCTCTCAGCCACGACCTCTTTCGGGGAGCTACAGGCTAAACTGTCTCAACCAGCTGGTGAGCTCCAGGACCTCTCCAGGGTCATTGGTGAGTAACTGAGCCCAGCTCCCCAGGCCCTTGCAGAGCTGTGTGCCCAAGGAGTAAACTCAAAGGGGAGAAAAGTTGGGCTGGTGGGGGAGGTGCCGAGACCACAGCCCCTTGGCTGCACACCCCAAACCAGAGAAAGCTTGGGTGAGTTACACGTGGGGGCGGCCCAGGCAGGGTTAACTGGCTGGGACAGTCCAAACAACCCCTGCACAGGTGTGGGGCTCCCATGCTGTGCAAACAGCCCGGCCTCTCAGAAAGGTGAGAGGTCAGCTCTGGGAGGGACGAAGCTGACCGGGAAAGAAGGACAAGGAGCGAGAACAATGGAGGGGGCGTTCCTCAGCCTGTAGCAGCTTACACACCATTGCTCTCTGGGCTGCCCTTCCAGACTTCTCCCTTCTCCTACTGCCCTACCCTCCTTCACGCACGCACGCACGCACGCACACACACACGCACGCACACAGCCCACATGCCAGGGTAAGGGGAGGCTTCCCAGCAGAACCTTCAAATCCTGCCTGTCCTTCCAGATATAGCTCAAACGCCATCAGCATCGGCAGCAGGACTGGCTCCTGCCCCACAGCGGCCAACACCACATCTCTGGCCATTTTTGGCACTGCCTGGTGTGATTTTCCATCTTTCCGGTTCCCTTTCCACCTAAACCAGGATTTCCACGAACCCAGGTGGATGGAGTATCAGGTCCCCAACAGGGATCCAACCAAGGCTCACCGATTGACTCTATCAAGAGAAATTAGTGAGGTTCTCCCGCTAAGAAGGGACTAGAAGGTGGAGGAGCAGTGACATCGGTTCTTCTGCAGAGACACCCAGGAGCAGATCTCATGTCTCTGGCTCGGGCCGCCCCGCCCTGGTTCCAGACCCACAGGAGGCAGCAGGTCTTGTGTGACAGGTCCTCAAGCCAGGCCGATGGTTTGTGGCCACTGGCTGGGTGCCCAGCCCGGGGCCTTCCTGGAGAAGGAAAGGGGAGACCCAAATCCCGACCACAAACAACAAACTACAGGACACCCATCTGGTTTGACCTCTTCACACTTAAAAAGCCGCCCCATAAGGAAGGGCCCGGGGTCCGGGCCTCCTCCCACCCCACCCCCCACCCCATGAGCACAGCCTTGACAGCCCCGCCTCAAGAACTGGGCTTCCGGAAACAAGTTTCCCCCTTCTCTGCTTGAAAAGGCTGGTGACCAGGGACCTCGCAGGTGCCTGCTAGCCTGTCACTCCTACTAGCCCATCTCCAGTGACCAACAAGCTCCCTGGGATCTCATCATTCCTCCAAACTGGACAATCTGGTTCTCAGGAAGCTCCAGACCTTCCCATATCTGTCCCAGGGCAGAGGCGGCCCCTCCCCCAATCTGTCCTGCTCTCCTTCAGGCCTTGTCCATCATCACCCCCATGAGACACAGGTTTGGGAGAGGAAGCAGCTATGACAGGCCCCAGGGCAGAGCAGGGCTTGGAGGCTACCGGGAGGTGAGGGCAGGGCCTAAAGAATGTCCTCAGCTATTTGACCATAGGGCCCAAAGTACTCCAGTCTGTCTCCTTTATTTTATTTTTTAAAGTTTACTTCTTTATTTTGAAAGAGACAGCGAGCATGAGTAGGGGAGGGACAGAGAGCAGGTGAGAGAGAATCCCAAGCAGGCTCCACGCTGTCAGCACAGAGCCCCAACTCAGGGCTCAAACTCATGAACCGTGAGATGAGCACCTGAGCTGAAACCAAGAGTCGGTCATTTAACGGACTGAGCCACCCAGAGGGCCCCAGGCTGGCTCCTTTAGAAGAAATTCATACTTTGAAATCATTTTGCCTGTACTGTGACCAACTGACAAAGCTTTTGAGCACTTCACACCCATCTGTTCCTCCTGGATACCCTGAATGTAGGTAAAGGGTAAGCAAGGGATTCTACGCCATTCTATAGCAAAGGGACTGAGCAATCAGAAAGGTCAAGTGACACAGAATGCGCCAGAGATGACGTCAAGGTCCGAGGTCAAGGAGAACACAACTCCATACACTCCTTGCCAAGTAGGAGTGGGCTCCTTCTAAGATGGTTTATATACTACATCTTATCTCGGAGAATTTAGGGTGAAGGCTACAGAAACTGGCTCCTCAAAAACAGTTGACATTCATTTATTGAGCACCTGCTGTCAGGTGCTCTATTAAATTCTGTTAAAGTAAACACACATTACTTGGTTTAAACCTCCACTCAACTACATCAGGCAGGAACAATTATCATCCTCATTGCCCCATTGGCATCATCAGGTACAGAGCAGGTAAGTGATCCCCCGAGGATCACATAGGGGGACAGCTCAGAGCCTGGAGCCTGCTTCCAATTCTGCGTCTCCCTCTCTGCCCCTCCCCTGCTTGCTCTCTGTCTCTCTCTCAAAAACAATAAACATTAAAAAAAACTTTTTTTAATTAAAAAAAAAAAACAAGGTAGTATATCTTCCTGTGACCTGGCAGGATGTGGGTACAGACTCCAGACCTGGACCTATTTAGAGCCACCTTCATTTACCTGCCAGGTGAATGCCTCTCTGTTTCAACACCAATAGCTCAACAAATACTGATTAAGTTCCATGTGTTATAAGACAGGACCGGCACCAATGAAAATACACATTAAATTAGAGCCTCCAGGATTTAAGAGAGAAAACAAAATTTAACAGCTGAAAGCTGCCATTTTACAAATCTCGGTCATCCCAGCAGGTGGGGATATTAGCTCCTTTTTATAAATAGGGAATCGGAGGCTGAGAGGTTAAAGTAACTTGCCCAAGGTCACAAACCTGAAGTGTAGAGCCAGGATCCTACCCAAAGTCCATACTCTCTGCAGCTTGCCTGGCATCCAGCGGGCCTCCCGTGAGGGTGCAGATGTGGGAATAAACTGGGGGCTATGATCATCCAGAAAAGACGGGCGTTCACACCTGCTACCTTCAAAAAGGTGGCTTTAGAGCTCAGCCTCAAAGGTCAGGAAGATTGTGAAAGCCAGCAAACTCCCTAATTCACCGCATCTCATGTCTGGAGGCAGGGAGTTGAGCCCACTGAACTCTGCACGAAAGCATTCTCCAAAGAAGGGACAAGCCATGGCCAACCAATGCAGGTTTTTGAGTCATGCCTCCTGCCTGCACAGACTTCTACCTGCATCTGCATCAGGCTAACCATTCACCAAGAAAGCACTTCCTACCACGTCATTTAATCTGATGCCTGTAAGAGCCCTGGGGATCGGCAGGGCAGGGTGGGAATGTGGCCCATTTACAGAGAAGGAAGCACCTGTCTGTACCATTCAATGCTCCCTCCTCGGCCCTTGGACCTGGGCCTGCCAGATGAGGTGCTCAAAAAGTTATGTGCTGAATAGTCTAATAAAAGCTCAGAGAAGGGAAACGACTGGGCCAAAGTCTCTCAAATTGTTGAGACGGCCCCAGGACTAAAAACAGGGGCTTCTGCCTCCCACCCAGGGACCTCTGTATCCTACTGCACGTACTGGGTCCTACTACCCACCCACATACACTCGCTCTGCTGCTTCCATCTGGAATGACAGCCTCCTCTGTCCACTGGTCTGCTCTGCTCCCACTCAGCCCTCACCTCCCACGATCAACAGACAGGCTGTCAAAAACAACTAGTTACATTAGATCAAACCCCCCCACACGTAACACCACTTCCTTATATCCCTACCACCCCGCTGAGAACGAGGTGAAAATGTTCAGATGAGGAACATGAGGCCCGTGCAAGGTGACAGAATTAATGGCAGGAAAAAACAACAACAACAACAACAACAAAAACCCTTGGAGTTTCAAACGGAGGCCCAGAGTTTGTGCCACCCCCTCACCCCATTAACCCACCAAAGCACATGTTGACTCCCCTTGGTCCAGAGATCCTTGCAGGCTTTGAATGCCAAGCCCAACTCCCCTGCCTTCCTCACCACCAAGAGACAAGTGAGGGGAAGTTTCCTGCCCCTCACAGGGCTGCATTCCAGCCCCATCATGCACCATTTGGGCCTCTGGGCTGGTCACTTCCCCCTCCTCAACCTCAGGTATGCCAGGCTCACATCAGCCAGCGCCGGCTCTTAGGACTGCTGAGTCTGCCCTCCAGATAACGAAATTTCCCAGAGGACCCTGTTCCCACCTGGCTGCCCAGAGGCCTGGTGCACACCCCCACCACCCTGTGCAGAGTATCAGGAGTCTATATATGTATACAGATACACAGAGAAATGGAGACTATATAATTTTCCTCCCCAACTATATTTAATATATTCATTCATTCATCTGATACCTGTGTGTGGGTCCGGTGGCCAAGCTGAGGAGACAGGGGTTTCTGTCCCCGAGGAGCTTCACCCCACAGCCCTGTCACTCCTGCCCCCACTAGGCATACAGTAGGTGCTCAGTAAACAGGAATGTCTCTTCTACTCCCGTGGAAGATCCCAAGACATCCACGGCCCTAACCCCTCCCCCTCCTGTCCAATTTAAAATCTAGTCTCATGAAGGCCTCACCCTGAAATGTAAAAAGGGCCCCCCCTGCCTTGGCCTCAGGAGATCTCCAAATTACCACTGGATTCTCAGCTCCATCAAGAGCCCAACTGCCCCAGGAAATAAGCCCCTAGATTGGGGGGCTGTCACAGCCTCTCCCCCAGCTCCCCCTGGGGGGCCCACAGGAAGAGGGGGAGGGGTGTTCAAGCAACTGCCACACTGCAAATAAGTCAGCTGGAAGCCGGAGACCTTCTGCTGTCGCCCTATAGGGTGAGGCCCAGCAGAAGCCTCGGCCTGGGTCTCAGGTCGCGGACTTTGAGGAAGCCCTTTGTGCGTGTGTTTTAAATTACCTCTGCTTGTCTGATGAAGTGAGTAAAAAGGGCGCCGATTCAGGGCTTAGGATTCCTGAGTGAGCTAATACAGGATGCCTTTGGCTGAAAAAAAAAAAACTTCAGGCGGCTCCCTAAACTCCCCCCCTTTTAAGTTTAAAAAAGGGAATGAATGTTACCATTTTTGGACATGAGCGTTCTCCCTCAAGCCCAGCCCTAACCGCACTATCCAAAGGGACGCGCCATCCTGTCCCCCCCATTCCCAGATCTGCGGGGGGGAGGGGTGTAAGGGGGGAGCATGAAATGAGGAGGGACCGGATGGGAGCGGACAGCGGGGGAGGGGGGAGAGGAGGGTGTTCAGGGTACGTGGCCGCCTGGGGCAAGAGCTCACAGCGCGGGCAGGAAGCAGAGGCAGGGTTGGGGCGCCCTCCTCCCCCTCCCCACAAGCGTGGTTTCTGACCTCTTCCTGCCGCCGGCCACTGTGCCCAGGTCCCATTGCCAGCTCTGAGCCCACCCCCCGCGGAGGGTGCGCACCCGGCACACCTCGTCTGGGGCTCCTGGGGAAGGTGGCTAAACAGGGGTTCCCCATTGACTGACCCCAAATATCCCAGTAAACAACCTCTTGCCCTGGAGCCCTTCAACTCGGATCAAGTTGCCCAAATTCGCCCTCTCCCAGGAGTAAGGGGGGTCGGACCGGCAGGACGCAGACGCAAACCCATCTCCGCCCGCAGCTGAGTTAAGCAATAAAACGGTTGGTCTTCCTGACCCCGCCCCCACAGGGCCAGCTGGGGAACCCGCATGTCCCCCCGCCCCAGTTTCCTCAGCCCCAACCCATTCCAGCAGGACCCCCTCCAGGCAGACTCGGAGGCAGCCGCCAACCCCTGCGGCGCCCGCTTTCCCCTCGGCCTGCGGGCTGGGGTTGGGAGGTGCAGAGTCCCGTGCTGCTCGCCTCCTGCAGGTACGAGCCCAGGGCGGCCCGGGAAGCGCGCTGCCACCGCACGCCAGATGGAGAGGCGGCCAAGGGGCGGGGAAGGGAAGGGAAAATCGATCCGGAGCAAGCAGCCACCGCGCCACGGCTCTGCCCCAGCCTCCCAAGCACCGCCCTCCACCCCCTGCCCACGCGGGGACGGTGCGGCTGCAACCCGGTGGCCTGAATCGCGGACCCCAAGGCGACCTGCTCGCCGGCGGCCCCACCTCCCCACGCTTAAGCTCCGGCGTTCGCGGGCTCGGGAAAGGGGTTCTCCTTCCGCCCGCGCCTGTAACCCAACACCCCACCTCGCAGCGGCCGCGCATCCCCCGCCCCCGCTCGTGCAAGCCTGGAACCCGTTCGGAGCCGGGAGCCCCGAGCGCGGCTAGCGGAGCGGGCCGGGCCGGGGTGCTACGGCGTGCTGGGGCGGCTGCTGACCTTTCTCTGCTGCTTCTCCCAGGCCGGGTCCAGGAGCAGGTCTCGATCCCAGTCCTCTTCCGGCTGCATGTAGTCGTTGGTTTGCTGGGAATCATAATGGTCCATGATGGTGCGCGCGTGCTACAAGCTGGATTTCTTCCTCCACCTTCTCTCCGGGCAGCGGTGGCGGCTGCTTGCTGCTGCTCCTGCCCCGGCGTGGGGAGGCAGTCGGGCCGGATTGGGCTGGGCTAGCGGGGCCGGGCTCGCTCCCCTGCGCCCAGTTCCGCCGCGGCGCTGCTCGCGGTGGCTGCTGCTGGCGGCGGTGGCGGCGGCCGGCTGCTGGAGCTCGCGGACTGCCTGCCTGGGACCTAATCTCCACGCACAGTGAGCGAGGCGGACACACTCGCGCTGCGGGAGCCGAGGCGGGCGGGGGCGGGGGGAAGGGGCAGAGCCCTCCCGAGGTTCTCCATTGGCCAGGCCGAGTTGCCCAAACTTCCCCCCATCGCCTTTCATTGGGAATTCCTGGCATCCGTCAGCCGGGCCGCGGCGCATATAGGTGGACTGGGCGGCCCCCTCCCGGCGCGCCCGGCC